>NC_137103.1:10221657-10224157 GCF_949357685.1 Gobio gobio | reverse complement strand
TCGCTTATCGCCAGCATTTTTCGGCGCGTCTTGAGTGTTCACACCCAAACGATTTCCACTGGCGATGCGCAGAGTGAACGTGCAAATTCAGTAGATTCGCTCCCGGTACACAAGGTGGAGCTGCGCCACTTTACGCTTCTGACACTCGCTCGTCACACAGAAGAAGAAGAGAGACAGTATTTACGCGCTTGCCAAAACCATTCACACACACTTATTTCTAACTGGCAAGCAGCATTAGCAGCTCATCTTTTTCTTTGTCTACTTACTTCCTCTTAGTCGTATCAATGTGTGCTCGTCAAGAGCGTTTTGTGCTTGAGCGCCACCAAGTGGTGTTTTACTGTCACTTCAGCAGCTCCAGGCACGTGAACAAAAGCGCCAATCTCATTGGTCGGACAGTTTTTAACGCGCGTCAAACTTATATATATATATAAAAAAAATTTAAAAAAAGCCGTTTTTTATTTTATTTACACTTTTACGCCTGCTGTTTTGCGCGTCGATGTGCACACTCACATTGGCGCCCTTTGTTTAGTCACGAGGCGTTAAACGTCGGCGATAAACGTCCGGGTGAGAACAGGCCTTAATGGATTCTTGGGATTTAAGAATTGATATCGGTTCCTAAAAATGAGAATCGATTAAAATCGAGAAATTGATATTTTTTACTCAGCCCTAAGTAAAACTATTAAAAATCAGGTCACCTTCTGGAGCTTGAATTAAATATTATGTGTCTTTTTATTCTAATGAAATCTGAAACATTTAAAAACTGTTGTAAGAATGGTAATAAGGGTGCACATTTATCCCCTACTGAGCGATAACTTAGCTTAGGTTAACTAGTTTAATGCCAAATGTTGATCTGTACTTTCTTATAAATTAATATTTCCCATATTTAAGTTTGGAAACATTACAATTTGTTATGTTTTTGAAATAAGTTACTTATGCTAATCTAGGCAAAAATTATTTGATCAAAAATACAGAAAAAAACTGTAATATTGTAATATTGTAATTTGATTACAATTTAAAATAATGGTTTTCCATTTTAATATACTTTAAAATATGATTTATTTATTAGATGAATAGCTGTATTTTCAGCATCATTACTCCAGTTGTCAGTGTCACATGATCCTTCAGAAATCATTATAATAATATGATGATTTATTATGTAAAAATAATAATAATTACTGACCCTAAAATTTTAAACGGCAGTGTAAATTCTTACAAAAGATTTCTATTTTAAATAAATTCCATTCTTTTTTAACTTTTTATTCATCAAAGAATCCTGAAAAAAATAGCACAAGTTATAAAAAATATTAAGCAGCACAACTGTTTTCAACACTAATAATAAAGCATCATATGAGAGTGATTTCTGAAGGATCATGTGACACTGAAGACTGGAGTAATGATGCTGAAAATACAGCTTTGATCACAGGAATACATTACATTTGAAAGTAGAAAAACATTATTTTATTATTTCAAAACCATTAAAAATAGTAATGTTAACTGTGTGTGTGTGTGTGTGTGTGTGTGTGTGTGTGTGTGTGTGTGTGTGTGTGTGTGTGTGTGTGTGTGTGTGTGTGTGTGTGTGTGTGTGTGTGTGTGTGTGTGTGTATATAAAAATAAATAATATATACTGTATGTGTGTGTTGAGTCGAATAGTTGAACTCGAGAAATCATTCATTTAAAAATTAATGAACATATATGTTCCAATTTCTCTTTAAACGTGGCAATAGCTGAGCTGTAGATTTCAAAGTTCATGTCAAAAACCACTACTTGAGCAATCTCTCCGCTGCTCTGCTTGTGTAAAAGTGCACACACACACACACTCCGGGCAGATGCCCTCTTGTGCTGGTGCTCGAGAACTACAGTTTGCAGGGTTGCAGAGCTCAGTGTTGTGGACATCCTCTGCCTCTGGGCTGAAGGGAAATCTGCTTACACTGAAACACACCTGCAAATGAGGCACATGTGGATGCATATGTAAATGAGAGAGGAGGAAATTACCATATCTTGGCTTCTGATTGGACAGGCTGTGGAGAGGAGGGGCCGGGGATCCCAGGGACACTAGGCACTACGGTGACTGGTCTGACCAGCTGAAACACACACACACACACACACACACACAGGAAAAAACTTAATATGTGATCAGTCTCTGTCTCTCTCTCTCTCTCTCTCTCTCTCTCTCTCTCTCTCTCTCTCCTCTCTCTCTCTCTCTCTCAAACACTAAAGTAAAAGAAGCAGAGAGAACTGGAAAAGGCACAGATACAGCCCTCATTATCTCAAACACACAGAAACGCTCAGCATATGCTCACATCTGTGCTTGAGCTGCTGTGAGCAACACAAACAACAACACAGATCATGTATAGTAATTGTTTCAGATGGTAATACCTTGGAATTTTTATATTAGCATAATCATAAAACCAATAAATAACTGCACTTATTGAACACAGTTACTGAATCCGCCTGAACAATGACTGTCTATCCAACACAACTCTAGTGCTCTATTAGTTAA
>NC_137103.1:10026657-10216657 GCF_949357685.1 Gobio gobio | reverse complement strand
TACAACTAGTGTTTGAGGGCCAAAGTAGATGCAAATAAGACCTGAGACTGGAGTTACTGATGACCCATTCCGGCAGTTCAGAATCAATCCTGTCTTTGAGGAGACGATAACTTAATTTGTCATCTTTACATCTTTGCAGACCTTTCACATTCACAACAGCACAAACTACACATTATTACACACTGGGTGAGAAAGGTCATGTTCGAAAAAGCATAATTGGGGCACTTTAAGGCATCATAGATGCATTCCAAAGGTTTTTTCCATATTAGCCTGCTGTCTAATATACCTTTATTTAGAAATTCAAAGGCAGCATAAAGTGTGTCCTTCATAGACCAGGCAATCCCAGAATCCATTCTAGCTCTTTCCCTGAAGTCCACTCACAATCTTCAAGGTTTCACAAAATCGATTTTAAAGGTTTAGTTCACCCAAATATTCTGTCATCATTTACTCACCCTCTTGTTGTTCCAAACCCATAAGACTTTCATTCATCTTCAAATCAATTTTCAAATCATCTTCTAAAAACAATCCATATGATTTGAGCGGTTTAAACCAATTTTTTGAAGAGAATGGATTGCTTTACATGATGAACAGATTGAATTTAGGCTTTTATTCACATATAAACATGCATCAACTCACACATTAGTTGTGGTAAACAAAACCTCAGAGAATGAGGTTCATTCTTGTGTTGCGCATCACGTTTGAGCTTCAGAAAGAACCAATGAGGTTCATTCTTGTGTTACGCATCACGCTTGAGCTTCAGCAAGAACCAATGAGGTTCATTCTTGTGTTACGCATCACGTTTGAGCTTCAGCAAGAACCAATGAGGTTCATTCTTGTGTTACGCATCACACTTGAGCTTCAGCAAGAACCAATGAGGTTCATTCTTGTGTTACGCATCACGCTTGAGCTTCCTCAAGAACCAATGAGGTTCATTCTTGTGTTACGCATCACACTTGAGCTTCAGCAAGAACCAATGAGGTTCATTCTTGTGTTACGCATCACGTTTGAGCTTCAGCAAGAACCAATGAGGTTCATTCTTGTGTTACGCATCACACTTGAGCTTCAGCAAGAACCAATGAGGTTCATTCTTGTGTTACGCATCACGCTTGAGCTTCCTCAAGAACCAATGAGGTTCATTCTTGTGTTACGCATCACACTTGAGCTTCAGCAAGAACCAATGAGGTTCATTCTTGTGTTACGCATCACGTTTGAGCTTCAGCAAGAACCAATGAGGTTCATTCTTGTGTTACGCATCACACTTGAGCTTCAGCAAGAACCAATGAGGTTCATTCTTGTGTTACGCATCACGCTTGAGCTTCCTCAAGAACCAATGAGGTTCATTCTTGTGTTACGCATCACACTTGAGCTTCAGCAAGAACCAATGAGGTTCATTCTTGTGTTACGCATCACGTTTGAGCTTCAGCAAGAACCAATGAGGTTCATTCTTGTGTTACGCATCACACTTGAGCTTCAGCAAGAACCAATGAGGTTCATTCTTGTGTTACGCATCACGCTTGAGCTTCCTCAAGAACCAATGAGGTTCATTCTTGTGTTACGCATCACACTTGAGCTTCAGCAAGAACCAATGAGGTTCATTCTTGTGTTACGCATCACACTTGAGCTTCAGCAAGAACCAATGAGGTTCATTCTTGTGTTGCGCAGCACGCTTGAGCTTCAGCAAGAACCAATGAGGTTCATTCTTGTGTTACGCATCACACTTGAGCTTCAGCAAGAACCAATGAGGTTCATTCTTGTGTTGCACAGCACGCTTGAGCTTCAGCAAGAACCAATGAGGTTCATTCTTGTGTTGCGCAGCACGCTTGAGCTTCAGCAAGAACCAATGAGGTTCATTTTCGTGTTACGCATTAGGGCTGGGTATTGACACAAATTTCACAATTCGATTAAATTTCGATTCACAAGCTTTCGATTCGATTTTCGATTCTTTCCGATTCAATTCAATATATTTTCAATCAATTCGATTATTTTGGATTTGTATCAGGTATAATACCTGGAAAATTTTCTCAAGGAAAACTAATTTCTGAACTAATGTTGTAAACTATGGGAGTCAGTTGATACTAGGGGTGTGACGGTTAGTATATAACCGTGAGGCCGACGGTTGGCACGTAAATACATGTGTATTTGTGCTACAAGCACAGCATCAGAGCGAGTTTTTAGCACTGCGGGTAACATAGCTAACTTACCCCTGTCAGATCGTCACTAAAACTGAGTAAAGTGAACATGTTGGTGTTCCTGTCACGGAACTTGGAAGTCGAAAAAGATTAGGAATTTAAAATGTCATTGCACTTTTTTTCTTTCCTGTATTTAGTTAGTTTAATTAAGGTATTATCACAACAGTCGTTGTTCGACTTTTTACTTTTTCTTTGATAAAGGTATGTAGATTTTATCATTTGTAATTTAGGCCTAGGCTACTCATTCATTTTTATGCAGCTCTTATAGAATTTAAGTAGCCTACTTGTTTTAAAGGATTAGTTTACTGTGTGTGATTTATTTAAAACAAAGGATTTTCATTGCAAAGGTTTTTTTTTGTTAAGGATTTGTTTACTGTGTGTATATAAATAAACTTATAGCAAGTAGCTAATCAGTGTCTGCTCGTTTATTCAAACTAAGTTGTACTATAACAGACAAACATCATCTCATCACATACACCCCCCCCCCCCCCCCTATCATCATCAATTCTGAAACCGGCACACCCCTAGTTGATACTACATTAGCCTACTAATATTGAAGGGACAAATTAACTGATTTGTATACAAACACTTAAATGACACTAAATTATGTTTTTTTTTATATATATATATATATATATATATATATATATATATATATAATAATAATAAAGTTATAATATTAACTTTACAATTACATAATCATAATTCTACTCCAATTAGTTTTTTTGAAATATAAACATTTAAGGGTGGCTGTCATAAAAACTTGCCAGATTTATTAAATATTGAAGAACATTGACAATGAATATCCTATGTAATGTGGTGCATATAATTAGCAAAATGCTCCTGTCTAGAGTTAATTTTTCTAGCTGACTAACGAGTTTATGGACACTGGATATGGTTTTTCTGAGGTAACTGTGACGTTGCGTGACATTGTTTACTTGTAAGCCGTTTTACTTACATCTTTCTGCGGTTGAAACACTGATTGAGCGATTCTATGTGACATGATACGGATTTCGGTAAGTTGTCCTGTATCTTTGACACACTTTCAGATGCTTATTCGTGTTTATTTCGCGCTGTTACTAGTATAAGGCGGAAGAGAAGATCCGCTCATGTTTGCGTTGTGCTGCTGGTTCTCTTGAGCTGAGCCGCGGCAGAGCTCATCTCATGCCAAGGCGGCAAACGGTATTTATGTTTTTGAATTTCATAAAAAAAATAGACTAATCGATTCTTGGGATTTAAGAATCAATATTGTTTTGAAAAAGTGAGAATCGGTTAAAATCGAGAAATCGATATTTTTTACCCAGCCCTATTACGCATCACGTTTGAGCTTCCTCAAGAACCAATGAGGTTCATTCTTGTGTGTCAAGCTGAATCTGTTCATCATGATAAAAGCTGAACTTTGCAGGATGGTAGATCTTTAGGGACAGGATTGGGCATCCCTGATGTAAAATGATTGTACAGGAGCTTTTTAGGCACAATAAAGAGAGAGAGGAGTGTGTGTGTGTGACACTCACAGGAATGGCAGTGGGTATGTGTACGCTGGAGCTGGTGATGGTGGCTGGAATGGAGACTGGCATGGTCTGACCGTTAGGCAGCTGCAGTAGAACCGGAAAGGTGCCTGACACCGGGCTAAAGACAGAGAGAGAGAGAGAGGAGAGAGAGAGAGGAGAGAGAGAGGAGAGAGAGAGAGAGAGAGAGAGAGAGAGAGAGAGAGAGAGAGAGAGAGAGAGAGAGAGAGAGAGAGAGAGAGAGAGAGAGAGAGAGAGAGAGAGATGGGGGGGAAATAAAACATTCTAATATTACACGTAACATTAACATAATTGTAATATAGAATTTATATACGAATAAACAAGCCACAAAAGACAAGCTACACAGCTACACATGCTTTAAAGCCAACATGAAACAGCATTTGCATGGTATTTTACTGTATTTAAGGTGACATTTTCCTGAGTAAAACAGGATATTTAGTAAGGGGAAATGGAACGGGATTTTAGATTAGATGGTTTCTTTTCAGATTGGAGTCTGAGCTGAATGCGAGTCAAACACATTCATAATGCTTTTCCCGTTATTTGCTATTGTTGCCGTAACTCTATTTATTTTAATGTTAGCCAGCATTAAATTACTTGAAATTTCTAAACTACTATAAATTACATCAAAAGATGGCTATTTGGCTTTTGGTTCAAATTAAAAACATTATTATTGAGTGATTATTTTGTCCCTTTGTGATGAATCGTGCACAAAAATGTATCAAAAAGCAAATAGCGTCAATAAATTTGTGTTCATGTTGACTTTAAGTGATAAGTATTGAACATAAAAAAACAACAGCATGAATTCTCTCATCACTCGGTGTGTGAAACAAAACAAAAGGCTCAAATAAAACCTGTCCGATGGTCGAGAACATATCAAATCTATGATGTGAAAGTAAAGGAACATGGATCACAAACAACTGAAACGAAATAATACATTCTCCAAGTAAATGACTGACCAAAATGAAACACCGAATGAGGCGTCAAAGGAGAAAATGATGTCAAACCAGGAGAGAAGCAGAATAAATAAGTAACGTTTAGAAGTTACTTACACTATCGGTCTACTAGAGGATGGGACCTGGGTTATAACAGAGCTAGATGTTGGAGATGGGAGAGCTTGCTGAATAACAACACCAGCCTCAGAGCTGGCCAGTAGTACATTTGGGACTTGGAGGGAGGCAGGACGGACTATAGTGGATGGAGGCAGAGAGGTCGGCTGCAAAGAAACCTCCTGAAAACACCACACGAGAGCCAAGCTGCATCAACCGCTCACACAAAACTACACTTCTGACTGTCCATCACTGGTCTGATACGGTTTCTGACTGAGCTAGTAGCCTTTACACCACAGGGAGCACATGCATGATTCATCTATCAATTATGATACCACAATTTGTGTAATTTAGAAACAGCTGAAAGGAGTCAAGAAACAATGACTACGATACACACTACCGTTCCATGGTTTGGGGTCTGTACGATTTTTTAAATGCTTTTGAAAGAGCCTCTTCTGCTCACCAAGGCTGCATTAGTTTGATCAAATATACAGTAACAAGTGTAATATTGTGAAATATTATTACAATTTAAAATAGCTGTGTTCTACTGTAATATATGTTCAAATGTAATTTATTCCTGTGATCAAAGCTGCATTTTCAGCATCATTACTCCAGGATTCAGTGTCACGTGATCCTTCAGAAATGGTGATTTGATGCACAATTTCAATGTTGTGCTGCAGATGCTTAATATTTTTGTGGAAACTGTTTTCCATGATTATTTGAGAAGAACTGCATTTAATTTTGTTTAACATCATAAACGTCTTTTACGATCACTTTTGACATCTGCATCTGTGCAGAGAAAAAGCTTCTTTTATTCGGCAAGGATGTTTCTTATGTTTAAAAAAAACACACACATACTGACCCCAAACTTTTAAACGGCAGTGTAACAAGTAAAAGGATACACTTTATTTTAAGTTGTCCGTGTTACAGTGTAATTATACATTTAAATACTGAGTACTAATAATTAACTACTAGTGTTGTCATGGCACTGGAATAAAAAAAAATCGATATTCTATACCATTTTTGATACCACGGGGAAAACTGCCATTTTGATAATTTGGGTAATTTTGTAGCAATAGCTTTCACACAGCGCAGGGAGGTTTTATCTGAAACTCTGAACTAAATTTACAAATAAAAAGACAAGTAAACAGTCTAAATAAGAACAAATAGCACAAACAAATACAACAGAATAAAGAGACAAATGAAATAAACACAGCTATAGTTTTTTCCAGTGGGTCTGACAGTAGTATTCAGGTAAGAAATACTACAGAAATTATATAATCAAATGTAACAACAATACTGAATAGTCTTCATTGTAAAAGATTAAACAGATTAAAGTTACACAAGTCATTTAATCAAGAGCAGTGGGTAATTTTCTCTTTGTCTTTTGTTGTTTGATTAACAGCAGGTTTATTAGGCTGCTGTCACTTTAAGAGCAAATGCACGGATCCAATATACTGATACACAGGCATCACAACATCTTTTTCAACTATTTATGATCCAAAATGGAATGCGTTTACCTTCCGAATACTCAAAAAGATAGGCATTTTTACATAATTTTGTGTGTATTTGACCATTTAAGCATAATAAGCCAATAAAAAAAAAAAAAATTGGCACTTACGAGCTGTTTGAGAGGTGGCTTTATGAGAGCACCACTTACTGTATATAGATCAGTGCGTGTGCGAAACCTGCACGAATGAGTACAAATAACCCCTCACTGAACTTCAGTCCCTGTAACACTATTCAACCGAAGCGGATGAGACGAGTGAGTGAGAGGAGGCGGGTGTGTGTCACTCACTGTATCGATACTGCAGTATTGGAATCGTTTCAGATATTTCAGACCAAAACACTATTAACTACATGTACTTACTATAGGGATAGGGTTTGGTTTAGGGTTAGTTGCATGTAATTATGCATAATTTACTGTTATAACTATAGTAACTACATGAAACATGCATGACAAGGACACTGTAAAATAAAGCGTAAGTACCGCCCTCTGCAGAGGTTTATTCTCAGCATTTAGAGTTCACATTAGAGCTGAAAAGTACAAAGTATGCTTCTACAGATAACACAGTGCTCAAAGTGAATGTATATTATTATAGATGTTATAGCTGCAATCATTTTAAAGTCAGAATCAGCATATTGGCTGAATTACGAAAGGAAGTTGCAACTTTCTCACACACTCCGTCCGACACAGAGATTTGGTTAACCACTGATTTTTTGTAGCTCTATGAACGTATTTTCATCTAAAACCAAGGAGCTCCAGGACAAGCTAAATCAAGCACCTTTCACGGGTAGATTGAGGGGAGAAGGTGGCCACATGAATCTGGACTGCTAACACAAAGGTTGTAGGTTCAAACCCGGGTAACACAATCATGCACAATATAAGCCTAGCATTGTCCCGGGTGGACTTGAAATCCAAATTAGTTGCTTTGCATTGAAAAATGGCTACTAAATGACAAGCACTAAGTAAGAATGACCGAGAAAAAGTCCTAGCAAGTGCTCATGTTGCTCTGTGTAAGGCGGAGGCCTGTGTCTCACCTTGTCGTCAGTGGTGGTCGACTCAGGATGGGGAAGAGGACTGTCTCGGTGGGACTCGATGGGTGCGTGCTCCTCTATCTTGTTTCGAACAACAGGAGTCGCAAGGGGAGACAAGTCCAGAGGCAACTGCAATAACCACACATTCATCAAAGTTTGATTTTACATTCAAGTCACAAAATGGATTTTTAAAAGTTCAATTTCATAAGTTACATTTTGATGGAAGATCATAAATGAATCATTCACAATAAGACCATCTTTGGCTGCAGTGCTGACCCACTCGCACCTACACTGCCCAATCAAAAGTTTGGTGTCAGTGAGATCTTTTTTTAAAGAAATTAATACTTTTATTCTGCAAGGACACATTCATTTGATCAAAAGTGATATTTATAATGTTATAAAAGATTTCTATTTCAAGTAAATTTTATAAAATTAAAGCTACACTGTGTGATATTTTCCCCCATCTAGTGGTGAAAAGGTATTAGACCATCCAGTGAATATTAGTTTCTGTTCCTCTCAATTCCGATTTCGTTTTAACTCCCATGGTGGCCGATTTAGTCCAAGATTAATATGGCTTCCAGTTCGACCTCGTCCACATTCGACACGGTGCCATCGAGTGTTAAAACGCGAAAGGCGAAGCTTGAATTTACGGGATGTCCCTCTTTGGCTAATGTGCTTTCCAGATGGAGGGCGACCCGCATTCGAACCCTCACCCGTATGTATTTTCAATGGCATATAACTAAGTGTTTATAGCTAAGAATAAACTAAAAAAGTTACACAGTGTAGCTTTAAATAAATACAAATCAAAGCATGCTGAAAATAAAGTGTATCAACGTTTCCACTAAAATATGAAGCAGCACAACAGTTTTCAACATTGCTAATAATGAGAAATATTGTTTTATGAGCATCAAATCAGCATATTAGAAATAGGATCATGTGACTGAAGACTGGAGTCATGATTAGGGTTGGGTATCGTCTGAATATTAACAAATCTGATTCTTCTTTTCACTTCTGATTCTGATTCTCGATTCCAAATTTTGATTCCAATAAGGCAAAAAAAAAAAACGTAGATATCATTCACATTTATTCAAACTATTATTGCAAAACATTTAATTGTATCTGAGTAGTCTTTTAACATTAACATCCACATACTGCAATTGCACTGCACTTTACGTCCCTATTGTTACTGCGTAACAACCTGTAATAAACCTTGCACATTATACTTCTTTATATATACATATTATATATTTTATGTTAACCACTTATTTTTAAGTCTACAGTTTATCTCACTTATCATATCCACATATTTTTTATATTTTTATTTTTATCTTATTTCCTATTTTTATCTTTTACTTGATTTATTTATAATTCTACTTATGTTAATACTTTTTATTCTAATTTTATTCTATTTCTATTTAATTTCTTGTAACTGTTATTTGCACTGTCCATGGAGCGGACCTGTTTACATTTCACTGCCAGTTGTATATTGTGTATATAACTGTGTATGTGACAAATAAAACTCTTGAATCTTGAATCTTGAAATACCATGAACACAAATCAACAGGATAAAGAACACTTCCACAAGGAACTTTTGCCTGTGGTTTAAAAATAGCATATACAACTAGCCTAACTAATATACATTTCAAGCATTGTTAAAGAGAAGTAAACACTCCTGTTAACTGTCACTGGCCCACCGGTGGGCCCATTTGCCACTGCATGTTTAAAACAATTATATCCTATATTTATCCTGATCTAATGTTGACAAACTATGTATCATTTGAAAGCTTACGAACTCAAGATTCATCCTGTGAAACCCGTTTTCAAATCGGATTTTGCGTTCCCATGGAAACGGTACTCTAAATTCTTCTAGCGGCTCCTCCCCTAGTGGCCGTCGTCATGTTTCATATTACAACATTTATTTTAAAAACTTTATAATAAAAAACTTTTTCTATTCGTGACAAAACACATATCGTCGGAAAGGTCTGAGTCTCACGGTTCTATATCTGCCAACTGTTTTGTGATATTTGGACAAAAATATATACATTTGTTACAGGAGATTGCATAAAAAAAAAATCTATGGAATTTCAATGACACCCGGTGGCTGTTTGTGGTACAGCGTCTAAACAAAATCTCATCGGAACTTCAATTTTTGTGATATCAACTTCAAATTTGGAACAAAAATTGGTTTGACATTTGGCTTTAATTTGATAGTAATTTTAGACTACAAATTATTTTGTAACATATATATTTTATATAAAATATAAAATATTTAGTACAGTATATTTGATTTACAGTAAATTTAAACTTTCATAACCTTTTCATACTTTGATTATTTGAAGTTATTCCACTTGAGCCATAATCTGCTGACTGTCTTCTTTAAAATGAGACCAAACTTATGTCTATATTCCAAAGCATTCTTGAATTGCAACCATTTAAGTTTGGATAGTGCATCTTCATGTATATCTTCAAAAAGGGGGGTGACAGTTAACAGGTTAAAAAAAAGAACAAATAAAAAAAAATGCAAATAAATACAACTGAAATATTGAAATAAAGTTTGTTAATTATTTCAGATATTCAGGTACAGAAACTGTGATCAGATGTAAAATAACACTGCACTTTGCAAGAATATACTTTACAAATATAGTTACAAAAATTATTCAGTCAAGAACATTAAGTTAATTTTTGTCTTTTGTTGTTTGATTATAATGTTATTATAAAGACAGCAACAGGAATATTAGGCTGCTGTCACTTTAAGACCTGACGCACGGATCCATTATACTGTTACACACGCGTTTTCTTTCTCAACTGTTTATGTTCACTTAAGACATAACCGACTGTGTTTACGAGGATATTTTGACATAATTTTCTGTGTAGTTGTTCGTTCAAGTGCAAAAAGACACAGAAGAGAACTCAATTCAGTATCACACACTATTTAGTATGAGAGGCTGCTTTCTGTGAGCGCGCTTTGAATGTGTGTTCAGCACAGAAAAAAGCAAGACTTCTTGCGTTTAAATGGTTTAAAGGGGTGGTTGATTGCCCCTTTTTACAAGATGTAAAATAAGTCTCTGATGTCCCCAGAGTGTGTATGCGAAGTTTTAGATCAAAATACCCACAGATCATTTTTTATAGCATTTTAAAATTGTCACTTTTTGAGGGTGAGCAAAAAATGTGCCATTTATGTGTCCCTTTAAATGCAAATGAGCTGCTTCTCATGGGGCGGAGCTTCAAGAGCTTGTGTTAGCAGCTCTGATTACCTCTTCAGTCTTTTATGTTCAAACCGGAGTCGGACAATGATGGAGAGACTCAAGAAGAAGTGACAACATGTAGAATGAGACAGAACGGTTAGTTGATGAATTTATGAGTTAACTATCTTCAAGTCATTGATTAGCAGAGATGTATAAAGTACTAGAGACACATACTGGAGTAAAAGTACAAGTTCCTTATCAAAAAAGTGACTTGAGTAGAAGTTGAAGTGCTCTTTAAGCACCACACTTAAGTAGAAGTACTAAAGTATTCAACATTTTTTGTACTTAAGTATTGCAAGTAGTTTATTTTAAAATGTACTACTCAAGTACTGAAAGTAAAAGTACAAGTATTGTGTTATGTAGTTATTAAAGAAAGTAGTCAAAAGTTTGAACATCATATTGTTTTTATTATTTCAAATGATTAAGCTAAAGGACAATCACAATGTTGGTAGGTAATTTTTCTACATATTGTCATATAAATAACCTGAAAATACTGTAGTTCATTAACATTAAATCTTACTATAACCACTCTTACTAAAAAAAAAATGGGGTAAGCACACTTATATTCTCATTTCAAGAGGTGTTCTGAGTAAATGATTTGTTTGTAACACTTTACAATATGGTTTGATTTGTTAACATTACATTAGTTAATGTATTAGACTAATAACTAACATGAACTAACCATGATCAATACATTTGTTAATGTATTTATTAATCTTTGTTAATCTTAGTTAATAAAAATACAGCTGTTCATTGTTTGTATATGTTACTTCACAGTGCACATTTACTATGTAAACAAATAGAGAGCAATTTGAGCGCAAGACGCTCGTGTTGTTTTAAAGACAGTGAATGCGCGTTCGCGGGGCTCTCTCGCGCGCTCTCTCTCTCTCTCGCGCGCTCTCTCTCTCTCGCGCTCTCTCTCTCTCATGCGCGGTAATGTGGGTTTGGAATGGAATGATTCGTAACATTTTTATAATTGTAACGAGTAACGATGCAGCACATAAAAAAAATATCGGAGTAAAAGTATTAAACTCATCGAAAATATGTACTGAAGTAAAAGTGGAAGTAGGAGAAAAAAATAATACTCTAGTAAAGTACAGATACTGCCTTTTAGTACTTAAAGGTCCCATGGCATGGCATTTTTCTATTATTTTATAATGTTTCCTGAGGTGTACTTATATTGTTAGTATGACTTTTACATCATAAAATGTCATAATTTAGAAATAAAAGGCATTTTTTTATACTGCTGTTTGCCCTGTGGCTGAATGCCCTGCTTCAAGAGGCGTGTCTGCTGTGAGACTTCAGTAAAAACGCCCACTGTTGTGATTGGCTGACATCTTTGCATTTTAAATGAGCGGAGGGGGCGTGGTTTAACGAGGTCTACGAGGCACGAGCAGGCACGAGCTGCTGCCAGAGAGACGGACGGACCTGAGTTCACTTCACATCAGTTCTCAGCATGTCTGAACTGTTGCAGTTACAGCATATACTTCAGGTTATTAGTCTATTTCTAGTCGGAGGGACTGTCACTCATGTCAGAAAGTTAGTAACTTTAGTAAACTATGGATCAGCGCTGACTGGAGACGCGAACCCTTTAGAACGATTCAGTCCGATTTGGTGAACTGGTTCGGTTCACTTAAAAGAACCGATTCAAAAGAATGATTCGTTCGCGAACCGGACATCACGGAGACGGAGCGATTGCTAACAAAGTTATTTATAGTAACTACTGAGTTATGAGAGCGCTGTCTGTCAGCGCGAGTTTATTGTGTTTGTATCTGAGAGTTCTGAATAAACACGAGTCCCAGTCACACTGAGTCCGTCTTCATCATTATTACCAACTTTGTAACACATGCAAAGTACCATTACAGCTGTCGAGATGAACGAGTTAGTAAGTGTTGATAATAGCATTATTTTTAAAATAAAAGCGTCAGTGACGTGCGTTGAGTACACAGCACAAACAAAGACACAACAGCAGTAATCGAATGTAATCCAGTTTATTGTGGGGCTAGGCTGGCTAGCCCGGATACGCTCACGCTTACCCCCCTTCTGCTTAATCTCACGCCGCGTTTGGTGCCTCCGCTGTGGGCCAGATGCAGTACTGGGGGTCGGGGATGTTGAAGGCCGAGTCAGTGCAGCCCGAGCTTCGGCGTGTGTGAAGTTTATCTCTAAAGATGTTACTCTGCCGATGTTGAGCAGAAACTCATGACTGTATGCACATTTTAGAACAGATAGACGCGACGAGGACGTACAAAAACACTGACTCACAAGATAGAAAACACCGTTCTGTCTGGAGAGAGAGAGTTGCGTGTGCAGGAATAATAAATAATAAGCTACACATCAGAAATCACTGATCACAGATCAGAAGGAACTGAAAAAAGACTCCTGTTTTCATTTGTACATCCAAACACTGAGAAACTGCCAGTGTTCACTCGTTCACAAGCAATGATCTCTCGAGCGCTTGCATGGGTGTGGCAGATTCTCTGGGTGGAGGAAAGGGCGGTAACCGTTCCTGCTTGGACGTCAAAGCAGGAGACTTCAGGATTGGCTCGTCTGGCCTGTCATTTTCTCAAAGGCAGAGAAAGACAGCCAGAACTCGGGTTTACACCGATCAACATTTCTATCCACTTGGGGACAATATTCAGGCTAGGGGAACTCATATTAATGTTGAAAAACCTCATAAAATGATAATTTAATGCCATGGGACCTTTAAGTACAGTAGTGAAGTAGTTCTACTTCGTTACTATACATCTCTGTTGATTAGCATATTCTGACATGATAGTCTCACCCCCTTTGTTGTGTGTTCACGGGGGCGGGGTTTATGTCAGCGATGTCACTAATCTGGGAGGAGGCTTGTGTAGTCTCTACCATATCATATTAAAATCACTTTTCTGTGCATGCACTGGTAATGGTTTAAAGTCATATTAAAATGCCCACAAAGGAAAAATGTGATCAACATTTTTTTAATCAAATGAATCAAATTCCCAACCCTAGTATTGATGCTGTAAATTCAGCTTTTTCATCAAAGGAGTATATTCAACAGTTATTTTAAATAGTAATAATTAGGGCTGTCAAAAGATTAATCGCGATTAATCACATCCAAAATAAAAGTTTGTGTTTACATAATATATGTGTGTGTACTCTGTTAATTATTATGTATATATATAAATACAAACACATTCATGTATATATTTAAGAAATATTTGCATGTATATACTGTATATACATTTATATAATTTATATTATATATAAATTAGTGCTGGGCATCGATAAAAAAAAAAAAACTAATTAATCACACTTTTTTCTGTAATTAATCGCAAGTTTTTAATATTTTACGTTTTTAATATTTTGATATTGTAATAATTTCAGTTACTCACTAAATTAATGTATAAACAATTTAAAGACAGCATATTTTAAATATGTGTTGTATTGTCATATTTTTATGAATGAAGGCCAGTATCACTGATACTAAAGTGTCTATGAAACATTAATGACGTTACATTACAGTATAACTGAAAGCTCCCAATTTCAACATTTATTAGGCTTTAAAAAAACAACTTTTAATTTAAGTGAACTTAAATCAATCTTTACATAAACCCAAAATAATAAATGTTATATTTACCCATGGCCTTCCCTGTTATACATATACAGAAATGTAATAGTTATCTTTCTTAACTGCATAAATAATAAATGAAATATAGATGAATCATCATTAAAGCTAAAATTTTCTCTGTTGCCGTTGTTCTTTGATGAACATTAATGACAGGCATCATCAGTGCTCCTGTCACTTTAAGAACATCCGCGGATCTCACGCACTGTCCCGCGCATCTCATTTCCTCACAACTCTTAAGTTCATTTAAGACGTTATTTAACTAATTTAAGACTCCTAATATGAGAATACTCAAAATCCTCTGTTATTGGTTGTTCAAGAGCAAAAGAGAACTCGATGTGAGCAAGAAACTGACGCGAGTCTATCTATGCGTCGAGTCTGTGTGTGTGTGTGTGGGTGTCCCTTGATTAGCTGACATGAGACGCATCCACACAGACAGGACACTGACACACACACACACACACACACACACACACACACACACACACACACACACACACACACACACACACACAGGACATTGGCATACAGCGCGTTCGCTTGTGTCTTGTCACGCTTGGAAGCATTTACATGAATAAGAGCGTGATGATCATGTAACGCTAAGCAAAAATGGATATAAAAACGGACGCTGCGTTATTTGCGTTAAATATTTTTAATGCGTTAAGCTGAAAAAATTAATCGCCCGCGTTAACGCGTTAATTTGCCCAGCCCTGATATAAATATAAATATTTTATATATAAATATAATACATTTTTCTTAAATATAAATAATAATTATACACAGTACACACACATATATTATGTAAACACAAACTTTTATTTTGGATGAGATTAATCGCGATTAATCTTTTGACAGCCCTTGATAATATTTCACAATATTACTGTTTAATGTTTTTTGATCAAACAAATGCAGCCGTGGTGAGCAGAAGAGACAAAAATCTAACCGACTTCCAACTTTTAAATGATATGCCAAATGATCAAATAAACTGCAGAATAAACGGACATCTTCACCTTTTTAATGTCCTCCTCCGTGGCCTTTTTAAAGTCATGCTCGAACGGGCTGGTGAGCTCGTTAAACAGCCCCACCTCCTCGCAGTTCTTCAGGAAGCGGGTCGGCGTCGGCGTCTGGTCTGCAATAAAGCCAGAAACCCATGAAGAATAATACTTTGTGTTGGTTTTCTTTTATGGTGATGGTCAGGTGACGCACCGGCGATGATGACGCTCTCATTGCGTGCCGGGCCGAATCTCAGGGTCATCTCATGCTTGTGTTTATGCACCGCCAGGTGGTCTTCATTTGTGAATCGCTGTTGGAGACAGACAGTCAGGCGCAAAGCATGAATAGTAGAGTGAAGAAGAAAAAGTGCAGCAAGCATGCTACTGTTTATTTAAATATCTGCTAGTGTGTAAGAGTGAGGACGTGCCTGTCCGCAGCCAGGAGCAGTGCAGAGGAACGGTTTCTCATCACTCATATTCACAGCTTCAGTCTGCCACCTGACCACATGGGCAAACGGCACATCAAACCTGCAGCTTTTCATAGGTTAACAACGTAATCAGGGCCCTATGAAGCGCAGAATCCAGTCATAAAAACTGACTAGAAATTGTCCCATTTTTGATGATTTTTTATGAGTGCATGAACTTCATCTCCAGAGTCACTTCATGAGCATTTCACCGTTTCATTTGAGAAAACTACCATCATCATATCATAAACGCACAGAAACTTATTTCACGGCAACCCGTCAAAATAAAAGTTTGGTTTAACGAAGAAATTGTGACAGAAATATATTACAGTTGTACAGTAGAATTGAGCTACGTCTCAATGTAATAATAATAATACTAACAGTAATAATAATGTTAATAATAAATTATTGTTTGACAAAAAAGTTTGTTTAATTTGATTAATGATTATGATTAGTGAATGTGATTAAAATATAAATTAAATTAATGTTTGATTGCCAGAAAAAAAAATACACAACACAGAATTTCTGAAAATAAGAACTTTTCTTAGAAATTAAATGTTATTGTTTTTATGAATTCAATTAATTAGACATGCTTTTTGATTTAATTTGAGAAAAACTATCATCATATCATAAACACACAGAAACTTATTTCACGGCAACCCGTCAAAATAAAAGTTCGGTTTGACGAAGAAATTGTCACAGAAATAGGCTATATTACAGTAGAATTTAGCTACGTCTCAATGTAATAATAATACTAACACTAATAATAATAATAATAATACATTTTTGTTTTACAAAAAAGTGTTTAATTTGGTTAATGATTATGATTAGTGAATATGATTAAATTTGTGTTGTGTCTGATTGCCAGAAAAATAAAAAAATAAATAAAAACACAGCATTTCTCAAAATAAAAACTTTTCTTAGAAATAAAATTTGATTGTTTTTATTAATTCAATTAATTAGAAAATGCTTTTTAATTATTAACATTTAATTAAACCATTAAAATGGAATCCAGAAAAGTAGGAAGGAAGAAAAATAAAAATAAAGCATATTTCCCTAAAAAAAATATTTTTGTTAAACGTTTTATAAATTGTTAAGTTTCATAATTTCAATTAATTAGACATGCTTTTTGATAACTAACATTTTAATCCAGAGTCCAAAAAACAAACAAACAATGGAGTTCAGAAGAATTAAAACGGGGAAAAAATTGTGAAAAAATAAAACTGATTTTGGGAACAAATAAAATGGTTTTATAGGGCCCTGCATAATGATTTACAGCCACACCTAAGAACAAAAACACTACCGTTCAAAAGTTTTGGGTCTGCAATTTTTCTTTCTTTCTTTTTTTGAAAGAAATGAATGCTTTTATTCAGCAAGGATGTCAAACAGCTAAAAAGTGAAGTAAAGATTTATATTTTGAAAAATATATACTGTTATTTTTAATTCATCAATGAATTCTGGCCTTCAATTTGGGTTCAAAAACTGATGATAAATCATCATATTAGAGTGATTTCTGAAGGATCATGTGACACTGAAGACTGGAGTAATGGTGCTGAAAATTCAGCTTTGATCACAGGAATAAATTATATTTTAAAGCATAATCAAGTAGAAAACCATTATTTTAAATTGTAATAATATTTCACAAAATTTGTCTGTATTTTTGATCAAATACATGCAGCCTTGATGAGCATTAGAGACTTTAAAAACATTGAAAAAAGTAAAGTTGCCAAACTTTTGACCTGAACTGTATATCAATCAGTATTAATCCATAAGCATGAGCAACAATGAGTATATTTCTGCACTACTGTTCCTGAATTGGTGTTGTTTCAGACCAAGCTGACAGGACACAGGTGGATTTATAAGATTAAAAGTAGAATGACAGGCATCATGCATCACTATCTGTATAACGTCAGCTTAAATACTGATGCCATTGGTGTCTATGTGTCTATTAAACCCCTCAGACACACACATGCAGTAGTAAATGTGCTCTAATGCTGTCAGATAACAGCCTATTGTCACATTCATCTTCTAAATATCACTGTTTCTATATTACCACATAGCTGAACATAAAGCGTCCGTGTCTTTAACCTCAAACCTGCCTTTATTTAGTGTATTTCCAGCGCCGCCGGGACTGAATCAGCACTAAAACAGATTGTTTACATCAGTCTCAGCTAATCCATGCTCAGCTCCCAGTCAAGGCAATGGGACCTCGGCTAGCTGTTAGCATGCGTCGCCATATTAATAACAAAGAAACACCGACAAGCGCTCAACATGTCATAAAGCTGCGTCTTTATTGTGTTACATATTCAGACTATTCTACTAGTCAAGCGAAAGCTAGTAAAAAGGGCGTGTCTGTTTATAAATAGTGTGTACTGATGCGCTTACTCACCCGCAGGCTGAACCCTGAAGAGCCAAAGCCCACATATACCAACTCTCGCGAGAATTAGACACAAAACACATGTGTACAAACTCTCGCGAGACGAAGGTACTCCGCTCACCCCAGAGCCAAGCCCTTTAAACTGTAATCTCGCGATAAATATGAGCTTGAACCCTTTAGAGCAGGGGTGGCGAACTCCGGTCCTGGAGGGCCACTGTCCTGCAGAGTTCAGCTCCCACCCTGATAAAACTCACCTGCCTGTAGCTTTCTAGTAACCCTTCAGACCATGATTAGCTTGTTCAGGTGTGTTTGATTAGGGTTGAAGCAAAACTATGCAGGATAGTGGCCCTCCAGGACCGGAGTTCGCCACCCCTGCTTTAGAGCTAAAGTTATTATTTGGTGAATCGTATATATATTTACCGTACATAAAAAAAGTGTGTATATACACACCCAATGTATGTGTGTTGGTATGTATTTTATATATATATATATATATATATATATATATATATATATATATATATATATAAAAACGTTTTTAAACTCGTTCTAACTCGGATTTAATACTTGATTTTGTAAAATATTTTTTATAATATATTGCAAAATAAACAAAACGATAATACATTACATTAAGGTACCATTGGTTAATATTAGCAAATTAATTAATGAGCTACACATTTGTTACAGGTTTTATTATTAACCTTTGTTATGGTTAGCTAATAAAAACACAACTGTTAACTGTATAGTTCAGGTACCATTAAACAATATTAACAAACATAATATTTTGATCTTAATGCATTAGTAAATGTTGAAATGACCAAGACTAATAAATACTTTTAGAAGTATTTTCCTTTGTTAGTTAATTTTAACTAATGAGAGCTGTATGTACTTCTCCCCAAAACAAAAGTTGCATAACTTGATTGTTAGTAAAGTATGTAAAAATAAAGCATATGAATATAAAAATGAAGCAGACACCACAGAGTTACGGTAAACTGATCTAAATTTATTTAGCGCAATTTACAAATGCAATTGTGGCTTTTAATTGGCTTACAGCCAATTGCTATAAATTTACAGTCCATTAACCAGCAGTTTAACCCCTGAAAACATCTGAGTGGACCCTTACAGTCTTCACACACTCACACACTCACACACTCACACACTCACACACTCACACACTCACACACTCACACACTCACACACTCACACACTCACACACACTCACACACTCACACACACTCACACACTCACTCACTCACACTCACTCACACTCACTCACTCTTCTGATGTACAGAAAGTGCGATCAGGTTCTGGTCTTCCACGATGAGGTTCAGGTGGATACTCCGGTAGCACCGATGGAGCTGTTGCTGTTCTTACTTAATGGGCATGAACCGGATATGGGGGTTAAATAGTTAAACATTTAATTGTTACATGATTTCTTTTAACACAGTGGACTTCATACTTTTTTCCCTGCGGAGACCAACAGCAGACGTTTTGGTAGCAACAGCAAAAATACATAGTCATAACTGCACTAACTGCGTTGACATATCTAGCAGATTTTTACATGGCGAACAGGATCAGGAAAGCCACCATCAAACAGAAGAGCCCCATGGCTTCAGACAGAGCAAACCCCAGGATGGCGTAAGAGAAGAGCTGCTGCTTTAGAGACGGGTTCCTGCAACATACAGGAAACACACTGCGCTTTACTACAAGTTACATGCAGAGACATTTGCAAACAGTTTTTTGAAAACTAGCAGTTTCCATCCAAAGTTGTGAATTTAACTTATGCACAACATTAGGATATTGCATAAAACATTAGTGAATAAAGCAACGTTTCCATCCCACGTGGTCAAGAGGAGAAATCTTCACTTCATGGCTCCTCATGACGATCAAACAAACATCTGAGATGCTGTGATGCGATTGGATAACTGGACTAACCGGTGGACCAATCACATCCTCTGCTGACTCAAGGGATTTATTTGGTAAATGTGTTTCCACCGTAGCTCATGCGCAGGTCATAAAAAACAAAAAGTGCTCCGCCTCAGCTGAGCGCATGAGTTTATGCACATTTTAAGAATCCATGCACATCTTGGAATTTCCATCCAGTGTTTTTTATGCGACGTCCCAAAAAAAAAAAAATGGATGGAAACGTCGCTAGTGAAATGTACAAACACTTATAAACCATTAACCAGAGGAAACATTGGCAGGAACTGAAATACAGCATCATTCAAAAGCAGAATTTAATAATAAATCATAGGGCCCTAAATATGTAATTTTGTTAAACTTTTAATAAATTGTTTCATGATTTCAATTAATTAGACATGCTTTTTGATTACTAAAGATTAATTTAACCATTACAATTTTTTTCAAATTAAATTTAAAAAACGTAATCCAGAAAAATTGACGGAAATACAGAATTTGGGGGGAAAAAAATAAAGATTTCATAGGGCCCTAAAATACTTATAAACCATTAGAGATAACATTGGCAGGAACTGAAATACACTATCACTCAAAAGCATGGGATTAGGAAGATTTGTTTTTAAAAATAAATAATACTTTTATTCAGAAGGAATAAATTCAGTTTATTTAAAGAGACATAAAAAACTTATACATGTTGCTAAAAAGTTCAATTTCAAATAAATGCTGCTTCTTTTAACTCATTTGAAAAAACAAAAAGTATCAAGGTTTCTACAAAAACATGAATCAGCACAAGTGTCCATCATCACTGATAATAATCAGAAATGTTTCTGGAGACTGGAGGAATGATGCTTTGATCACAGGAATAAATTACATTTTGACACAGGCTCACATAGAAAACGGTTCGTTTAAAAAGGTTTTTTTTTTTTTGCACAATATTGCTGTTTTTACTGTATTTGATCAAATAAATGCAGCCTTGGCAAAGATTTTTGTTTTTATCTTGCCAACCCTAAACTTCTGATCGGCAGTAGGGCTGGGTATTGACACAAATTTCACAATTCGATCAGATTACATTTCACAAGCTTGCGATCCGATTTCGATTCAATATCAATATATATTTTGGATATACATCTCAAACACTTAAGGATGTTTTTTTTATAATAATAAAGTTATAATACTAACTTTACAATTACATAATATTTCTACTCATTTTTGAAATAGCCTATAAATATTTCAATGGTGGATGTCATAAAAACCTTAACAGAAACACGCATTAAATATGGAAAAACATCATATTATATTAAATATGTAACATGGTGCATATATTTACCAAAACGCTCCTCTAGAGTTAAGCTGAAAACTGAGTTTATGGACACTGAACAAAATAAAAATGCATAATTCTCTCGTCTCAGGGGGATATGTACCATAATTTGAATATACTTCCGGGTTTCTACTGATACAAAGCCTAATGCTAAATCACTGAAGTTACCCTTTAAGCTGACAATTGAGTTTATGGACACTAAATATGTTTTTTCCGAGATAAACATTGTGTGACACAGTCACGTCACATTAAACGGTGCCAAAAAGGGTTTTTTTTTTTTATTTCGTAGTAAAATGGATGTAATTTGAAATCTGAGACTTTGTTTCATATCAAAAGTAAAAAAAGCACAAAGATTAATGCGATTTATTGGATGGGAGGCGTTGCAATGCTCCGTTCATTCATCAACTGAAAACAGGATGACTAAAGGATTCTTGGGATTTAAGAATCGATATCGGTTCATAAAAGCGATTAAAATCGAGAAATCAATATTTTTTACACCCAGCCCTAATCAGGTGTGTATTAAGAGTGCATCTGACCTGGCGTATCCGATGATGAGGCTACCGAACACGGTCCCGATTCCAGCTCCGGATCCAGCCACTCCCACAGTGGCAGCTCCCGCTCCAATGAACTTAGCGGCGGTGTCGATGTCTCGGCTCACAGCGCTGGTCTGGAAGCTTCTGAGGAACGCCTGAGGCAGGACAGCAGCACTGACCTACGAGAGCAAGAGAGGACTCACATGACCTCTACATGACCTTAGTGTGTTCAGCCACCTAACGTCCTTTAACAGCAACAGAGCTAAAACATGGTGTCAGCTTCAATATGACAATCACATTTCTCACCAGAAGGAATAATTGTTAAAGGGTTAGTTCACCCAAAAATGAAAACTCTGTCATTAATTACTTACCCTCATGTCGTTGGACACCCGTCAGACCTCCGTTCATCTTCAGAACACAAATGAAGATATTTTAGTGTAAATCTGATGCTCTGAAAGGCCACTACAGTGGTTCTAAAATAACTTTATGAATCGGCGAGAATAGTTTTTGTGCGCAAAAAAACCCTAAATAACGACTTACATAGTGATGACGATTTCAAAACACGGCCTCATGAAGCTTCAAAGCGTTAGGAATCAGCGAGTCGAATCATGATTTGGATCGCGTGTCAAACTGCTGAATCGACTCACTGATTCCTAACGCTTTGAAGCTTCATGAGGCCGTGTTTTGAAATCGGTCATCATGATATAAGTCGTTATTTAGGGTTTTTTTGCACACAAAAACTATTCTCGTCACTTTATAAAGTTATTGTAGAAGCACTGTAGTGAGATGGACTTTGTAACGACGTCTTTAGTACCTTTTAAGGGTCTTGAGAGTGTAAAGTGCCATTGTGCCAATGGAGGCCTTTCAGAGCATCAGATTTACACTAAAATATCTTCATTTCTGTTCTGAAGATGAACGGAGGTCTGACGGGTGTCCAACGACATGAGGGTAAGTAATTAATGACAGAATTTTCTTTTTTGGGTGAACTAACCCTTTAAGTTTATGAGAAGCATGACAAAACATTTACATTTTTTACCATATAGGGGTTATAGTTCACTCAAAAAACATTCTGTAATTTCCTCACACTCATATCCTTCCAAACCCATGGGACTTTGGTTCATCTTCTAAACACACATGAAGATCTTTTTAATGAAAGCTGAGAGGTTTAAGTCCCGCCAAAGAAAGATGAGGAAACTAAAACTTATAAGGGCGTTGTAAAATGAACCCATATGAATCTTCAAGTCTTGGACACAGATACGATCACTTTATATGATGAACAGATTTAAGTTAGGCTTGGAAAGACATGAGGCTGAGCCGATGACAAATCTCATTTTTGCATGAACTATTTCTTTAACACGCTTGCAGTGGATCAGAAGAGCTCCGTATCAAATCAAGTTGATAAAGTTTTGACTAATGATGCTTTGTATGTCAACTTCATCTCAAGCATGACCATCAAGCCTGCAAATAAAGAGTTACCATAAATGAAAGGAGCTCAACTGAGAGGCAAAAGCAGGTTTGCCACTCACCTCTGGTTTGACCTCTGGTCTGGAGAGTACAGCAGCAGAAAGCGGCCTGTACAGGGACCTGGAGCCCGCACGCACCTACAACACACACACACACACACTGACTTTATAATAGAACGAACTAGACAGCTGCCAAACAAGGGGTGAATTTGAAAGAAACAGTATTGAACGGTTTTCTGAAAGGCATGTATGCTGGGAACAAGCAGGTTTCAAGAGTTATGGCTTAAGATTCACCGCAAGAAATGTGTGCATTCGAAACCTTATCCTGCGGAGCATCAACAAACTGTCCGGCTACGTTCACACTGAGACTTAAGGTGATGATACATGGGGCAACTTTGAGCAATGTTACAAAGCAATGTTGGTTGTCCACTTTCCCATTGGGAATGGGCAACAAATTTCTATCTGGATACATGTAGATCGGTCACGGTTTGTAAACCTATACGAATAGAACATGTATGAATGAGAACATAAAGTGCAGGACGTGCTTTATGTAGGCTAAAAGAGTTATTAAGCACAATGAGCCATGAAAAAACCATAATCTAATCGAATTGTGAGACAAGTGAAGATTCACAGTTATGACTAACTATCTGCACAAAGTTTGAGACTGACCTGTTAACTTGTTAGGGCATTAGGCCTAGTCCTGGATTTACTCCAAATGTTACACAGTGAGATTTTCTATGGATGTTTTATATATTAATGGATATATATAGGCCTATTAATGACATTTTCTACTGAGATTTCATTTTACTAATAAAGTTATAGCCTACAAATCATTAGAGTGAACTGACTTGGTAAATCAAGCTCTTGTGGTGCCCCCATTCGTTTCAATGTTTCACACTTTTTGGACATGCACATCATAATAGACTTGTTTTACAAAACTAAGAATTTTCCCATAAATGGGTCCTATATCACTGAAAATGGGAGAATCTTAGCTTTAATGTGGTATATGGCACATTATCAGAATAATAATGGTTAAAATGTTTTACAATTTCAAAAATAAGCTTGATTTTAAAATCGGAATTTCTCAAAATCATGATTTTCTGAGGCCGAAATTCAGCTAACTTTTGACATAATCTTACTCAGTCAATATTAAAGATATCAAGGTTATATTTTCACAGAATGTTCTTTACATTATGTAGGATGATTTTATGTATAAAACAGCGAATGACAAAAAAAATGACTTTAGCTGGGTTTTCACAGACAGGGTCACATATTACATATTACGCAGCGCCTGAAAGTAGCCCAGCTAGGTAACTTTCAATGTGACCGGTACTAAGTTTGTGTAGTTGCAGAGAAAGTTTCAGGCTTGCAGCCGACAAATTGTGTTGTGGATTTAGCTGTGTGATTAGCCATGGTTGTGTGTGTTGTAAAGGGCTGTGATAGTAAGTTGAAGGTGTAACTACCACCATGTTTCACAGAATACCAACCAATCATTGCGCCGCTGCAGCCGTGGTACGGCCGCGAAGATCCGCGACTATTACGCAGGAATGATAATCAATATATCGCACAATATATGTACTAGGGATGCCACAATTCTCAATATAATATTGAACCGTTCGGTATAGCATTCACGGTTCAATGCGCACTTGTGAATTAGGGCTGTGCAATTAATCGAATTTCGATTTCGATTTTGCCTCCCAACGATCACCAAAATAGTACAATCGAGAAAATACGATTATTCTGCCATGTTCAGTTTTGCAAGAACGCTCTAATTTTGTCTTGCGTTCTGAATGAAACGCGCACGCGCTCATCCGCCCCTCCCGAAGCCACAAACTTTCTCAGATCTTGAGTCTCGTGTGCATATCATCCGCTGGAATTTAAAAACTCGGCGCGAGTAAAGATGGCAGAAGGAGGGCAGTTACAGCAGCGTTTGGTGAGCAAAAAAGGCAAAACCAACTCCGTTGTCTGGGAACAGTTTGGCTTCGAGGAATCAGACGACGAGCAGAAACATGCTAAGATTTGCTACATGGTAGTGGCTGCAACGCAAGGGAACGCCACGAATTTGTTTAACCACTTGAAAATTAAACAGAGTGACCTATGACAATCTAATATAGAAACAAAAACTGACGAGAGCAGGGGTGCCGTGTAAACGTCCTTTTTTCCCCTCATATTTTTCAAATAATTCTCTCTTTGTAAACTTTGTTCAATGCATGCGAGTGCTGCCGTATGTTTGAATATGACCAGCCATTTTCACCGTCGTCACCCGGGTTTAGTGCCAGAAGACGCGAATGAGAAGCCGCGCGCGCTGTGAGGAAATGTGTCTCTGTGCGCTCCACTCATCCGAGAGCGCGCACACGTCTCTCAGCGCGCACATATTGAGTTCTCTTTCAAGTCTTGCTCTTGAACGGACAAACTCACACAAAACGTTTGTCAACATGTCCATCTTGATGAGTATCCTAGCAGACATAGTCTGTATATGCCTTAAGTGAACTTTATACAGTCGATAAAGACGACGCATATCCGACCCGGATTGAATAGCTTTTGTAAGTTTAATAGGATTCATCTTTAATTTATGCACTCAAATATGCAATGTTATTTTACATTTGATACATTTCTGTACCTGAAAACTAATGTTAGACGTACCTGAAAAGCATATCTAGCCGAACCATATTGTTGATCTTAATTATTTGTGGTTATCATTTTTACGTGAATACTTTTATACTTTGATTTGAATACATGTTATATTATTTTAATAGTTCAAAAAGTACAACAAATGTTACAATTTCAATTGAATTGTTGAAAGGTGTATTTTTAATAAATACAACACATTCCCAAAGTCATGTGAAATAATCGTGTTACATAATCGTGATTTCAATATTGACCAAAATAATCGTGATTATGATTTTTTCCATAATCGAGCAGCCCTATTGTGAATTGCGTTTTTTTCGGTTTTGCATTTAATTAATTATTTTTAGTGCTGTCAGTTAAACGCGTTATTAACGACGTTAACGCAAACCTATTTTAACGGCGTCAATTTTTTTATCGCGAGATTAACGTTCTTTTTGGTCTAACAAACTTTGTAGTTTTTTCACATGCTGTTGCAACAACTAGTAACGTTAGAAAAACTACAACACCACTCCGGATGTAGCTAGACCGGAAACAAAACATCAGGCACGCTGCGGCTGCCCGCACTCGTTTGGGCCATTAAAAGAGTAGACGTGGATGGCAAGCGTGAGACGGCGAAATGAGAAACGTATTATGCCATGGTTTAACTCAGGGGTCTTCAACTAAAAGTGCTTGTCTTGAGCGCTGCTTTCTGCTCTGATGGTGCATTCACACCAGACGCGAATGAAGCGTTTTGCGCGAGTAATTTAAGTCAATGCAAAGACGCAAATAGACATTCTGCGGCGCGGATTAAGCGGCGTGCATGTCGCGTCATTCGCGTCCGGTGTGAACGCACCATCAGTCTCTTCTTCACTGCATGCTTGACCGCGCGTCTGGGTCTGAACGTAGTAACTGAGCATTGCAACGTTAACTGTTTCATTACGTCAAAAGGCTTCGCGGTCCGGATTCGGACCGGAGTCCACTAGTTGGCGACCCCTGGTTTAACTGCACTATAGGCGGAGTCCTAGTTTACCTTGCATGTGCACTTTGTAATTTTATTTTGTATCACCCTGTTTTGATCCCTTAGAAAGGGCTGTTGAAGGGGCTGTTTGTGCAACAAAGTATTTGTTTCACCCTTTTATTGATGGGCAGTGTTACATTGTGTGAGATTATTTGCTCCAAGTGAGAATGTTGGTGTGAAATCGAACACTAAAGTATGCCAATGTTGTTTTCAATAAAACAAACATTTGAACAAAGCAAGCCGATCCACTTTTCTATGTTGATAAGAGCATTAAAATAAGAAAAAATAATGGGACAAAAAGAAATCAAGGGACATTTAGAATAAATAAAAATGTGCGATTAATTGTGATTAATTGTGAGTTAACTATGACATTAATGCGATTAATCGCGATTAAATATTTTAATCGTTTGACAGCACTAATTATTTTTCTACAAATTCTATAATTTGCCTCCATCAAAATATACTGAACAACGCGACATACATCACATCACACATTAGTGGAAGAGTTATACTCACGGAACACTATAGATATTCACAATCACCAAAGTTCATTATATGCATGCGTTTTAAAGCCTTGCCGGTTAAACATTTCATTCGCGTGCTCATGCACCATTTTAACATGTGCTTTCCCGAGCGTGCGCACTAAACGCCTGTCAAACACGCGATTACTGGACTAAATCTTACTGCTCTAATACTGTCAAATACACACAAGGTTAACATAAACACAGTCGGTTATGTCTAAAGTGAAAGTAAAATCGGTGTGTGTCTGTATATTAGATGCGTGAAAGTCTTAAATTGACAGCAGCGCAGCCTATAGTGAACACGCTGCGCTTGTCCTTAAAGGGACAGTTCACTCTAAAATGATGTCATTATTTACTCACTAATGTTGTTCCAAACCTGTATTAATTTCTTCTGTTGAACACAGACAGCTGATGGTAGCGATTTACATTATTATTATTATTATTTCCTACAATGGGGACCAGCAACTGTTTGCTTTCCAATATTCTTCAAAATATATGTTATGTCCAACAGAAGAACGAACTTTATTCAGGTTTAAAACAACTTGAGCGTGAGTAATCGATGACAGAATTTTCATTTTTGAGTGAACTATTCCTTTAGTGGTTAATAAAATAACAAAAGACAAAGACAAAATCATTCACGGCTCTTGACTGAAAAACTAATACCAGTAGCTTTAATAAGAATCAATGTATATTCTATAGTGAAGTCTATGTAGTGTTTTATTTTTACATTTATTAATTCAATTTCATACTTAAATGCTGCTGTACAGCTCTGAGCTGCCAGTGTTAATCTTTATAAATATATATTTATTTTATATTATACAGTACACTAGGAATGTGTACAAGGTTTTTTAAAAGTAAAGTTTAAAGTTTAAGTAAGGTTTTTCAAGTCTTTAAAGTAAAATAAAGAAAGAGTATTGCAATAAAAAAAATATTTTTTCCTCCTTAAGCTCTTGCTGTTTGGCTAAGAATAGAATAGCAAAAATCTGATGCGACTAGCCATCAGAAACGAACCGAAAACCGTGGTAAAAAAAAAACCGAGGTATGTATTAAACTGTGGACTTCAATCCCTACTTTGTTCCTACATGAACTGCCTACCTCTTTGCACTTCAACAAAAAAAAAAAAAAAAGACTTTGTGGTATTTGGCATATTTGTTTTTGAGGGGTTATTTTTCCTGTAAAGATAGAGATATATATCGTATATCGAGATATATTTTTTGCTCCATATCGCCCAGCCCTAGTGTATATGACAGTTCGAGTGTGAAACAAGACAAGAAAAAACATGCTTGAGCGCATGTTTGGGTGTGTGTGTCAGACAGCGCGAGACTGCAAGGAGTTGTTCTTCGCACGTTATTGCGTTTACAAACTCTTTTTAACGTCAAGAAAGTCACATAAGTAACAGTCGTGTGCTCAGTCTATTCTCTGCTGTATGCGTCAACCTAAAACGTGCACTTTTCACAATGTTGAAGTAGCTTATTAAAATCATTCAGATATTGCATACCCTTGCGATATATACATTTGCGATATTTCGGTATATTGCGCAGCCCTATTCAGGTGTGTAAAATCTCTGTAGTGACTCCCATGAGTGCAGAACTTGAGTGAGGTAAAAGTCCCATGAACTCTGATCTGACCTTTTAGACTGCAGTCGTATTTACAAAACAGCCGACCTGTATCGAACTTACAAATCACAAGTAATCTGATCTATATGTGGTGCTGTCATTCACACAGTCATGACAAAAACTGTCACATCTGAGCAAAAAAATCAGATTTGTTTCCCATTTACCTGCAGTCTGAACTTAGCCTAGACTGGCCTGGAATAGGGTCAGTCCCACGAGAGGACATCCTGTGAAGGAGCACCATAGTGCCCTTGATAAAGACACCCGTCTCCTCAGGTTACTGCCAATGAAAGGCCTTACCCCAAGTTACTTTGGAGGATACCAACCAATAAAAATGAACAAAACCCCTTTGATAATGATGATAGAAAGACAGCTGCCATCTTAACCGCCGCAATACAAGCCAGACTAGGCGGAAGAACACTTCCCACGAACGCAGATTAATGTCTTATTAACGAGCACATCGTTTGACCTTAACTTTTCAGCGTTTTGCGAACTCAAAAACTTTGACACTGACAAGAAAAAGGTCAAAGGTAAACTATAACCGCGCGTGACGTTTCACGTTAACCCTTTAAAATCCGTCTAGGAATGAATGAACCACTGACGGCAAGCTCAACCTGCAGGCCGAACATCAACCAAGCACAGTTTAAGGCACAGCAACACTGCTTGCGAAGGCAACAGCACTCACCAGGGCGGGTGTGGAGACGAACTTTGCGCAGGTGAACATTTTGGGATGTGATTTTGGGCGGCCGGGACTTCTGCAAAGACAAGATATAAGGTCAGAATAGATTCATATGAAGAGCTTTAGAAATACAGCCGCCGTACGCCACAAACACGGCTCCTAGCAATATCCCAGCCAAACGCGCAACTCTGCGTTCATTCAGACGGAGGATGAGGGAAGGTTGTAGATTTATGTGCTCGGAATGAACGCACTCACCGAAGGCAGAGGTCGAACCACTGGGTGTACTGCGCCTGCGCACAACTGACTCTGCGGAATGACCCGGATGTTGGTGTGACGTCAAAACAAGGTCGTTGCTTCCGAGCTTTATTGGAAAGAGCTCGGAGACAATTCAATATGCTACAAAAATCCTCTTTTTTTACATAATTACGTCGACGTTATCATAATATTGATGTATTAACTATAATTGCATTTTTGTTTAAAGATCGAAAGCAGCCTTAGAGCTTTTCATATAGCCTAATGAACGATTTATTTATTTATTTAAAAACCGTATATAAATTGATTTAATTATTGTTATTTTAAAGATACATATACACAGAAATATATAACAAATTACAAGTGGGCACACAAAAAGAAAAAGATGTAAAACGAAATCAATAATATTTGATGTTTTCATAGCTTTTTTTATTTGAGGATCATTTCTGTTAATGGCGGCATAAAAAATGTTTGAGCTGAATGTAAATGTGGATTGCAGAACTTGACTGCCTATAATAAAACATAAAATGAGTAATTGTTTAAAGAAAATAAAACTTTTTGTACATCATCCAGTGTTGGGTAAGTTACTCTAAAAATGTAATTTATTCCTATCGACTAATTACATCTTCAAGAGTGTAATTAAATTACTGTATTAATCATAAAAGTATTGGGTTACTTATTACTAATTACTGTCTAAATCCCATATCAACCTCAACAAGGAGACATGAAACTGCACTTTAATTTTTTCCAAATAAATAATATAAAATTGCATAAATTATTCTTGAACTGATCAAAGTATTTCAAGGGAGAATGATACATTGAAAACATACATTTTAATATTAGATGTTGAATTTGGATGTTACATCCACTATTGTTTTATATCGAATTGTTCTATATAATATTTAATGCAATGACATCAGAAATAACTTTAATTAAAAATTAAGAGTTACCCCTTATTTTACTTTTTTAAGGGAAAAGCAATTACTTAAGTAATTAATCACACCCAACACTGATTATGACACAAAAAGTCGAAATTTTGACAAAAAAAATAATAATTGTGCAATAAAAAGTCACAGAAATTCTGTTAATATTCAATAAAAAGTAATACAATTCTGATTTTATTACTTTTAGTGTCATATTTGTGACTGCATGTCATATTTTCAATTTTTTAAAATTACTTTTAATGTCATATTTGTGACTGCATTTGTCATAATTCTTTAAAAAAAAAAAAAAATTAACGTCATATTTGTGACTGTATTTGTCATAATTATTAAAAAAAAAAAAATTTACGTCATATTTGTGACTTCATGTCATATTTTCAATTTTTTAAAATTACTTTTAACGTCATATTTGTGACTGCATTTGTCATAATTCTTTAAAAAAAATACTTTTAACGTCATATTTGTGACTGCATTTGTCATAATTATTTAAAAAAATACTTTTAACGTCATATTTGTGACTGCATTTGTCATAGTTATTAAAAAAAATACTTTTAATGTCATATTTGTGACTGCATTTGTCATAGTTATTAAAAAAAATACTTTTAATGTCATATTTGTGACTGCATTTGTCATAATTATTTAAAAAAATACTTTTAATGTCATATTTGTGACTGCATTTGTCATAATTATTTAAAAAAATACTTTTAATGTCATATTTGTGACTGCATTTGTCATAATTATTTTAAAAAAATACTTTTAACGTCATATTTGTGACTGCATTTGTCATAGTTATTAAAAAAAATACTTTTAATGTCATATTTGTGACTGCATTTGTCATAGTTATTAAAAAAAATACTTTTAATGTCATATTTGTGACTGCATTTGTCATAATTATTTAAAAAAATACTTTTAATGTCATATTTGTGACTGCATTTGTCATAATTATTTAAAAAAATACTTTTAATGTCATATTTGTGACTGCATTTGTCATAATTATTTAAAAAAATACTTTTAATGTCATATTTGTGACTGCATTTGTCATAATTATTTAAAAAAATACTTTTAACGTCATATTTGTGACTGCATTTGTCATAGTTATTAAAAAAAATACTTTTAATGTCATATTTGTGACTGCATTTGTCATAGTTATTAAAAAAAATACTTTTAATGTCATATTTGTGACTGCATTTGTCATAATTATTTAAAAAAATACTTTTAATGTCATATTTGTGACTGCATTTGTCATAATTATTTAAAAAAATACTTTTAACGTCATATTTGTGACTGCATTTGTCATAATTCTTTAAAAAAAATACTTTTAACGTCATATTTGTGACTGCATTTGTCATAATTATTTAAAAAAAATACTTTTAACGTCATATTTGTGACTGCATTTGTCATAATTCTTTAAAAAAAATACTTTTAACGTCATATTTGTGACTGCATTTGTCATAATTATTAAAAAAAATACTTTTAATGTCATATTTGTGACTGCATTTGTCATAATTATTTAAAAAAATACTTTTAATGTCATATTTGTGACTGCATTTGTCATAATTATTTAAAAAAATACTTTTAACGTCATATTTGTGACTGCATTTGTCATAATTATTTAAAAAAATACTTTTAACGTCATATTTGTGACTGCATTTGTCATAATTCTTTAAAAAAAATACTTTTAACGTCATATTTGTGACTGCATTTGTCATAATTATTTAAAAAAAATACTTTTAACGTCATATTTGTGACTGCATTTGTCATAATTATTTAAAAAAATACTTTTAACGTCATATTTGTGACTGCATTTGTCATAATTCTTTAAAAAAAATACTTTTAACGTCATATTTGTGACTGCATTTGTCATAATTATTTAAAAAAAATACTTTTAACGTCATATTTGTGACTGCATTTGTCATAATTCTTTAAAAAAATACTTTTAACGTCATATTTGTGACTGCATTTGTCATAATTATTTAAAAAAATACTTTTAACGTCATATTTGTGACTGCATTTGTCATAATTATTTAAAAAAATACTTTTAACGTCATATTTGTGACTGCATTTGTCATAATTATTTAAAAAAATACTTTTAACGTCATATTTGTGACTGCATTTGTCATAATTATTAAAAAAAATACTTTTAACGTCATATTTGTGACTGCATTTGTCATAATTATTTAAAAAAATACTTTTAATGTCATATTTGTGACTGCATTTGTCATAATTATTTAAAAAAATACTTTTAACGTCATATTTGTGACTGCATTTGTCATAATTATTTAAAAAAATACTTTTAACGTCATATTTGTGACTGCATTTGTCATAATTATTTAAAAAAAATACTTTTAACGTCATATTTGTGACTGCATTTGTCATAATTCTTTAAAAAAAATACTTTTAACGTCATATTTGTGACTGCATTTGTCATAATTCTTTAAAAAAAATACTTTTAACGTCATATTTGTGACTGCATTTGTCATAATTATTTAAAAAAATACTTTTAACGTCATATTTGTGACTGCATTTGTCATAATTATTTTAAAAAATACTTTTAACGTCATATTTGTGACTGCATTTGTCATAATTATTTAAAAAAATAAAATCAATTTGTCATATTTGTGACTGCATTTGTCATAATTATTTAAAAAAATACTTTTAACGTCATATTTGTGACTGCATTTGTCATAATTATTTAAAAAAAATACTTTTAACGTCATATTTGTGACTGCATTTGTCATAATTATTTAAAAAAATACTTTTAACGTCATATTTGTGACTGCATTTGTCATAATTCTTTAAAAAAAATACTTTTAACGTCATATTTGTGACTGCATTTGTCATAATTATTTAAAAAAAATACTTTTAACGTCATATTTGTGACTGCATTTGTCATAATTATTTAAAAAAATACTTTTAACGTCATATTTGTGACTGCATTTGTCATAATTCTTTAAAAAAAATACTTTTAACGTCATATTTGTGACTGCATTTGTCATAATTATTTAAAAAAAATACTTTTAACGTCATATTTGTGACTGCATTTGTCATAATTCTTTAAAAAAAATACTTTTAACGTCATATTTGTGACTGCATTTGTCATAATTATTTAAAAAAATACTTTTAACGTCATATTTGTGACTGCATTTGTCATAATTATTTAAAAAAATACTTTTAACGTCATATTTGTGACTGCATTTGTCATAATTATTTAAAAAAATACTTTTAACGTCATATTTGTGACTGCATTTGTCATAATTATTAAAAAAAATACTTTTAACGTCATATTTGTGACTGCATTTGTCATAATTATTTAAAAAAATACTTTTAATGTCATATTTGTGACTGCATTTGTCATAATTATTTAAAAAAATACTTTTAACGTCATATTTGTGACTGCATTTGTCATAATTATTTAAAAAAATACTTTTAACGTCATATTTGTGACTGCATTTGTCATAATTATTTAAAAAAAATACTTTTAACGTCATATTTGTGACTGCATTTGTCATAATTCTTTAAAAAAAATACTTTTAACGTCATATTTGTGACTGCATTTGTCATAATTCTTTAAAAAAAATACTTTTAACGTCATATTTGTGACTGCATTTGTCATAATTATTTAAAAAAATACTTTTAACGTCATATTTGTGACTGCATTTGTCATAATTATTTAAAAAAATACTTTTAACGTCATATTTGTGACTGCATTTGTCATAATTATTTAAAAAAATAAAATCAATTTATGTCATATTTGTGACTGCATACTACGTCATAATTTAAATTTTTTTAAATTACTTTTAATGTCATATTTGTGACTGCATATGACATAATTGAAATGTTTTATGTTATAATTATGATTTACCAAAGCATGATGTTTTCTTATGTGTGCTTCTGTAATACTGCACTAATTGTGTTTAATGTTATAGACCTGCATTCAAGATATAGACAATCCAAACATAAAGCATTCTAAATTCATTCAGATTAATATCTGTTCGACAAAAAGAGGCAGAAGAGGCTCCTGCGATCTGCCCATGTAAATATGGCGCTCCTCTGCTTCTCCGCCAGCAGCTGTCACTGAGCTGAAGTGTCCAGCTCTTCCACTGGCAGTATTTGTCTGCTTGAGGGTGATGAATGGCCCGCGGGTGCCGTGGCTCGTGTGGAGGTTCAGGTAATGAGTGCACTGACGGCTGGAGCCTCAGGTGTGATCAGTGCAGGTGAGAAGCACTCAATCTCACACTCACACACACACACCCAGAACACACTCACATCAGCGCCTCATCACACTCTAATGATGCTCGAAGGTTCAGGAATGTGCTAAATGTTGTAAGACATGTTATTCTCTTTTATGTTCAATTACATTTGTTAAAAATTGGATGTTACATAGCAGCTTTGCAGTCGGTTTATTCATATTTTATCAGTTAATATAAAACTCTTTGAGAATATGTAATGATCTCAGGAGTAAAAGCCCATTTCTGCCACATAGAAAAAACATTGCCATGGTAATTAAGTTGAAATAATGACAAAAATCAAAACGATTAAATAAAGGCCTGGGGCCAGTTGCATAAACTTAGCCATTATTTTTAGACTAATTTGACACACTAGCAATTAGTCAAGAGGTAATCCGTCTTACTTTTCTGATTCAATAGACCAATCTAACTTTTTTATGTAACTGACTTTAAAAAGTTAAGAACAGTCTTGAAGAAAAAAATAACTTTTAAGACTAGTCTTAACAGTTTATGCAACCGGCCCCTGGTTTCACAGACAGGGCTTAGATTAAGCCAGGATTAGGCCTTAGTTCAATTAGGACATTTAAGGAGCTTTTATAAACGTGTCTTAGAAAAAAACATTACTGGTGTGTATTTTAAGATATGCTGCTTTCAGTTAAAACAGCTCATGCATTTTAGTCTGGAACTAGATTAAGCTAGTCTGTAAAACCAAGGGGGAAAAAAATCCTAATTATGACATAAAAAGTAACAAAATCTGTCATAATTAAGACTTTTTATGTCCTAATGACTTTTAATGTCATAATTATGACTTATGTTATAATTATATATTTTTAATCTTATAATTAAGATTTAAACCCTGTGGTTTCACAGCCGAGGCTTAAGTTAGTCCCTGACTAAAATGCACGTTTGAGTGGTTTAATCTTAAATATGTCAGTGCTATTGTTTTGTCTCCAGCTGCACACCAGTAGCCTAATGTTGTTTTCTTCTAAGTAACGTTTATAAAAGCGCCATCCTATTTGAACTAAGGTCTAATCCTGTCTTAATCTAAACCCTGTCTGTGAAACCAGGACTTATTCTCATTATTATGAATTTGCATGTCTAAATTTCAGTTTTTACTTTGAATGTCATAATTATGGTTTACCAAAGCAAGTTTTTCTCCATGTGGCAGAAATGGGTTTTAATATGGAACTGTGTTGTCATTGACAAAATAAGACATTTTATGCATTTAAATGAAAAAGAATAGAATATAATTATAAACATTTAATGGTAACACTTTATAATAAAGTAATGCATTAAAGGAACACGTCACTTTTTTTCCGTCTACCCTAGAGTTAAAAAGTTGAGTTTTACCGTTTTCGAATTCATTCAGCCGATCTCCGGGTCTGCCGGTTGCACTTTTAGCATAGCTTAGCATAGATCATTGAATCTGATTAGACCGTTAGCATCTCGCTCAAAACAATGACCAAAGAGTTTCAATATTTTTCCTATTTAAAACTTGACTCTTCTGTAGTTACATTGTGTACTAAGACTGACGGAAAATGAAAAGTTGTGGTTTTCTAGGCCGATATGGCTAGGAACTATACTCTCATTCCTGCGTAATAATCAAGAGCTTTGAGCCGTCCCATGAGTGCAGCGGCGCAATGATATTACACAGCGCCTGAAAATAGTCCCCAGCTAACTTCCAACGTGACCGGCACTAAGTTTGTGTAGTTGCGGTATTCCGGTTCAAACAGATTCAGGATCTGCACCAAAGTAAATATCTTCTGAATTGTCTCTCACAAATGTCTCCATGGTTACAAGGCACACTCTCTGTGGAAACAGGTTATGCGGACGGAAGTTATAGCCTATTTTCAGGTGTAATATCATTGCGCCGATGCACCCATGGGATCAGCAGCAAAGCTCTTGATTATTGCGCAGGAATTTTCCGTCAGTCTTAGTACACAATGTAACTACAGAAGAGTCAAGTTTTAAATAGAAAAAAATATCAAAACTCTTTGGTCATTTTTGAGCGAGATGCTAACGGTCTAATCAGATTCAATGATCTATGCTAAGCTATGCTAAAAGTGCTACTGCCAGACCCGGAGATCGGCTGAATGGATTCAAAAACGGTAAAACTCAACTGTTTAACTCTAGGGTAGACGGAAAATGAGCCTATTTTCAAAAATAGTGGCATGTTCCTTTAACATTAGCACTTTATTTTACAGTCCTGTTCCCCATGTACATACTATATACTACTAATAGTAATTGCAATAACTGGGTACACTGCAAAAAATGCTTTTCTTACTTAGTATTTTTGTCTTGTTTTCAGTCCAAATATCTAAAAAAAATCTTACATTAAGAAACATTTACTAGACAAGCAAAAGTTTTTGTCTTGTTTTGGGGGGAAATAACTCCAAAATAAGGGAGTTTTTGCTAAGCAAAATAATCTGCCAATGGGGTAAAATATATAATCTTGTTTTCTGTTTGAATTAAGATTATTTTGCTTACCCCATTGGCAGATTATTTTGCTTATTTTAAGCAAAAACTCCCTTCATTTTGAGTTATTTTCCCCCCAAATTAGACAACTTTTGCTTGTCTAGTAAATGTTTCTTAATGTAAGATTTTTTAGATATTTGGACTGAAAACAAGACAAAAATACTAAGTAAGAAAAGCATTTTTTGCAGTGTAGTAACAAGATACCAACCATGAACCAACCCCTAAACCTAACCTTAACCCCTGTAGTTACCTCATATTACCCAGTACTTCCTCAGTTAAGTACACTGTAAGTGCATGTACTATAAAATAAAGAACTATAACATGACCTAACAATGAGCAGTACATTTGTTACAGTATTTATTACGTTTTGATGACGTTAATAAATATTTTTATAGTTCATGTGAGCTCAAATCCATTAAATCATATAAACAAACGTTAGACTTTTTTTAAATAATGCATCAGTAAATGTTGAAAATAATATGTTTATATTTTCATCGTTTACTCATGATACAGTTAACTATGAAGTGTGAAGATTAAGATAACTGCGCGATGGACTGTGTGATATCTCATGTTAAACATCTGAGCAAATGGCTGAGCATTGCAATTTTATGCACTTTCCTTCTTAATGCGCTGTAGAATGGGCCGCTCCCGTTCCCCGTGTCCCCTTTCCACCAGAGGGGGTCAGTGAGCCTGAAGTGCCTCCTGCACCCACTGCTCTCCCTAGTCAACACATCAGCCAATCAACACACACACACACTGGACGGCCACTGCTCTTACTGCTTCTGTAGCATGTCGTTTGTATGCAGCGCATGTCAGCTTTCTGTGTGTGTAGAATACAGAGTAATGATAATAATTATAATATGCATTTTATTAGTATTGCGCTTTTCTCAAACCCAAAGTGCTACACAGGGTAATAACAACGATGGCAGCAATAAAGTAAAAACAGAAATAACAGAGTATACTCAACGACAATAAACGGCTTTAAAACGATGAGTATTTAGAGCCGGGTTCCTCAGACTCACTGTCCTGCAGAGTTTAGCTCCAACTCTGATCAAACACACCTGAGCAAGCTGATCAAGGTCTTCAGGATCTCTAAATCACAGGTTGGTTTTTTTTTAGCTAAACTCTGCAGGACAGTTTGAAGGACCCTGCTTTAGAGCCTTCTTAAAACAGTCAAGTGTTGGGGAATTTCTTATAGAGGGTATGCATTGAGTGGCAGAAGAGCTGCTGCGTGACTGGAGCTAATAGAGGAAACTGAGAAAACGAAACAAACGAGTTTCAGTTTAAACTAAAGGCTGGACTCAATATAGTGTTCCTTACAACTTACCAAAGATCCAGTGATCCATGGATATTGACATGCAGCCAGGAATCGTGTTTCCTGACATTTATATGAGCCTCATTTCAACGCTGTGGAAATACATAAAGCAAATTTGCCTGTGAATGCGTTATATAAACACAATATAGGTCTAAATCCAGGTGATCTCTTTTGCATTTATATCGTCATATCGTCCAGCCCTAAAACTTGTATCGTTTTTGTCAGTGTTTATTTAAAAACATCAAATTAGGCAGAATATACAATGATAAATATTTAACTGATGAGTTGCCAATACTATATATAACAATACAATTTATAGGGTGTGATTTTACCACAGAATTCAACATATTGACACAAAATGATAACTGCAAATCCACCTTTCTTTGTCTGGAGTCTGGATGTTTCTGTGAATTGCGGCGATCCATTTGCTTCTCTTTCCTGTAGCTTTCGGCAGTCTGTAAAAATGTACCTCTTGTCAGATCTATTTATGCAGTCAATCTTTAAGCTCTTTCCTGTTTTAGATGTGTTTTGTGTGTTTTTTGCGGCATTCACGCTGAAAACCAATGCTGCCACTCAGTGGGCGTAACTGCATCTCTCCGGCCGCCGGTGACATCACGCGCATACCCTTTATTATTGCCAAAGGATGAGCATTCCATAACCATGGAGCTGTAGTGTATCCCATCATGCACTGTAAATAAAGTTGACTTGACTGTCTGTATCCCATCACTGTATCCCATCATGCACTGTATCCCATCACTGTATCCCATCATACTCTGTATCCCATCACTGTATCCCATCACTGTATCCCATCACTGTATCCCATCACTGTATCCCATCATACTCTGTATCCTTTCACTGTATCCCATCACTGTATCCCATCATGCACTGTCTGTATCCCATCATGCACTGTATCCCATCACACTCTGTATCCCATCACTGTATCCCATCACTGTATCCCATCATGCACTGTCTGTATCCCATCATGCACTGTATCCCATCACACTCTGTATCCCATCATACTGTAGCCCATCATACTCTGTATCCCATCATGCACTGTCTGTATCCCATCATGCACTGTATCCCATCACTGTATCCCATCATGCACTGTATCCCATCATACTGTATCCCATCACTGTATCCCATCACTGTATCCCATCATACTCTGTATCCCATCATACTCTGTATCCCATCACTGTATCCCATCATACTGTATCCCATCACTGTATCCCATCACTCTATCCCATCACTCTATCCCATCACTGTATCCCATCATACTCTGTATCCCATCATGCACTGTATCCCATCACACTCTGTATCCCATCATACTGTAGCCCATCATACTCTGTATCCCATCATGCACTGTCTGTATCCCATCATGCACTGTATCCCATCACTGTATCCCATCATGCACTGTATCCCATCATACTGTATCCCATCACTGTATCCCACCACTGTATCCCATCATACTCTGTATCCCATCATACTCTGTATCCCATCACTGCATCCCATCATACTCTGTATCCCATCACTGTATCCCATCATGCACTGTCTGTATCCCACCATTCTCTGTATCCCATCATACTCTGTATCCCATCATACTCTGTATCCCATCACTGCATCCCACCATTCTCTGTATCCCATCACTGTATCCCATCATGCACTGTCTGTATCCCATCATGCATTGTCTGTATCCCACCATACTCTGTATCTCATCACTGTATCCCATCATACTCTGTATCCCATAACTGTATCCCATCACTGTATCCCACCACTGTATCCCATCACTGTATCCCATCATACTCTGTATCCCTTCACTGTATCCCATCACTGTATCCCTTCACTGTATCCCATCACTGTATCCCATCATACTCTGTATCCCTTCACTGTATCCCATCACTGTATCCCATCATACTCTGTATCCCTTCACTGTATCCCATCACTGTATCCCATCATACTCTGTATCCCTTCACTGTATCCCATCATACTCTGTATCCCTTCACTGTATCCCATCATACTCTGTATCCCATAACTGTATCCCATCACTGTATCCCTTCACTGTATCCCATCACTGTATCCCATCATACTCTGTATCCCTTCACTGTATCCCATCATACTCTGTATCCCTTCACTGTATCCCATCATACTCTGTATCCCTTCACTGTATCCCATCATACTCTGTATCCCTTCACTGTATCCCATCATACTCTGTATCCCTTCACTGTATCCCATCATACTCTGTATCCCTTCACTGTATCCCATCACTGTATCCCTTCACTGTATCCCATCACTGTATCCCATCATACTCTGTATCCCTTCACTGTATCCCATCATACTCTGTATCCCTTCACTGTATCCCATCATACTCTGTATCCCACCACTGTATCCCATAACTGTATCCCATCATACTCTGTATCCCACCACTGTATCCCACCACTGTATCCCTTCACTGTATCCCATCATACTCTGTATCCCACCACTGTATCCCATCATACTCTGTATCCCTTCACTGTATCCCATCATACTCTGTATCCCTTCACTGTATCCCATCATACTCTGTATCCCACCACTGTATCCCATAACTGTATCCCATCATACTCTGTATCCCATCACTGTATCCCATCACTGTATCCCACCACTGTATCCCATCACTGTATCCCATCACTGTATCCCATCATACTCTGTATCCCTTCACTGTATCCCATCATACTCTGTATCCCACCACTGTATCCCATAACTGTATCCCATCATACTCTGTATCCCACCACTGTATCCCATCACTGTATCCCATCACTGTATCCCATCACTGTATCCCACCACTGTATCCCATCACTGTATCCCACCATTGTATCCCATCACTGTATCCCATCACTGTATCCCACCACTGTTTCCCATCACTGTATCCCATCACTGTATCCCATCACTGTATCCCATCACTGTATCCCATCATGCACTGTATCCCACCACTGTATCCCACCACTGTATCCCATCACTGTATCCCATCACTGTATCCCATCATACTCTGTATCCCTTCACTGTATCCCACCACTGTATCCCATCACTGTATCCCACCACTGTATCCCACCACTGTATCCCACCACTGTATCCCATCACTGTATCCCACCACTGTATCCCATCACTGTATCCCACCACTGTATCCCACCACTGTATCCCACCACTGTATCCCATCACTGTATCCCACCACTATCCCATCACTGTATCCCACCACTGTATCCCACCACTGTATCCCATCACTGTATCCCACCACTGTATCCCATCACTGTATCCCACCACTGTATCCCATCACTGTATCCCACCACTGTATCCCACCACTGTATCCCATCACTGTATCCCACCACTGTATCCCATCACTGTATCCCACCACTGTATCCCATCATACTCTGTATCCCTTCACTGTATCCCATCACTGTATCCCATCATACTGTATCCCATCACTGTATCCCATCACTGTATCCCACCACTGTATCCCATCACTGTATCCCATCACTGTATCCCATCACTGTATCCCACCACTGTATCCCATCACTGTATCCCACCACTGTATCCCACCATACTCTGTATCCCTTCACTGTATCCCATCACTGTATCCCATCATACTGTATCCCATCATACTGTATCCCATCACTGTATCCATCACTGTATCCATCACTGTATCCATCACTGTATCCCATCACTGTATCCCATCACTGTATCCCACCACTGTATCCCATCACTGTATCCCACCACTGTATCCCATCATACTCTGTATCCCTTCACTGTATCCCATCACTGTATCCCATCACTGTATCCCACCACTGTATCCCATCATACTCTGTATCCCTTCACTGTATCCCATCACTGTATCCCATCACTGTATCCCACCACTGTATCCCATCATACTCTGTATCCCTTCACTGTATCCCATCACTGTATCCCATCACTGTATCCCACCACTGTATCCCATCATACTCTGTATCCCTTCACTGTATCCCATCACTGTATCCCATCACTGTATCCCACCACTGTATCCCATCACTGTATCCCATCATACTCTGTATCCCATCATACTCTGTATCCCATCATACTCTGTATCCCTTCACTGTATCCCATCATGCACTGTATCCCATCATACTTTGTATCCCTTCACTGTATCCCATCACTGTATCCCACCACTGTATCCCATCATGCACTGTATCCCATCACTGTATCCCATCATACTCTGTATCCCATCACTGTATCCCATCACTGTATCCCACCACTGTATCCCATCACTGTATCCCACCACTGTATCCCATCATACTCTGTATCTCTTCACTGTATCCCATCACTGTATCCCATCATACTCTGTATCCCTTCACTGTATCCCATCACTGTATCCCATCATACTCTGTATCCCATCATACTCTGTATCCCATCATGCACTGTATCCCATCATACTTTGTATCCCTTCACTGTATCCCACCACTGTATCCCATCACTGTATCCCACCACTGTATCCCATCATGCACTGTATCCCATCACTGTATCCCATCATACTCTGTATCCCTTCACTGTATCCCATCACTGTATCCCATCATACTCTGTATCCCATCACTGTATCCCATCACTGTATCCCACCACTGTATCCCATCACTGTATCCCACCACTGTATCCCATCATACTCTGTATCCCTTCACTGTATCCCATCACTGTATCCCATCATACTCTGTATCCCTTCACTGTATCCCATCACTGTATCCCATCATACTCTGTATGCCATCATACTCTGTATCCCTTCACTGTATCCCATCATGCACTGTATCCCATCATGCACTGTATCCCATCACTGTATCCCATCATACTCTGTATCCCTTCACTGTATCCCATCACTGTATCCCATCATACTCTGTATCCCATCACTGTATCCCATCACTGTATCCCACCACTGTATCCCATCATGCACTGTATCCCATCACTGTATCCCATCATACTCTGTATCCCTTCACTGTATCCCATCACTGTATCCCATCATACTCTGTATCCCATCACTGTATCCCATCACTGTATCCCACCACTGTATCCCATCACTGTATCCCTTCACTGTATCCCATCATACTCTGTATCCCTTCACTGTATCCCATCACTGTATCCCATCATACTCTGTATCCCTTCACTGTATCCCATCATACTCTGTATCCCTTCACTGTATCCCATCACTGTATCCCATCATACTCTGTATCCCATCACTGTATCCCACCACTGTATCCCACCACTGTATCCCATCATACTCTGTATCCCTTCACTGTATCCCATCACTGTATCCCATCATACTCTGTATCCCTTCACTGTATCCCACCACTGTATCCCACCACTGTATCCCATCATACTCTGTATCCCTTCACTGTATCCCATCACTGTATCCCATCATACTCTGTATCTCTTCACTGTATCCCATCACTGTATCCCATCATACTCTGTATGCCATCATACTCTGTATCCCTTCACTGTATCCCATCATGCACTGTATCCCATCATACTTTGTATCCCTTCACTGTATCCCATCACTGTATCCCATCATGCACTGTATCCCATCACTGTATCCCATCATACTCTGTATCCCATCACTGTATCCCATCACTGTATCCCATCACTGTATCCCACCACTGTATCCCACCACTGTATCCCATCATACTCTGTATCCCTTCACTGTATCCCATCACTGTATCCCATCATACTCTGTATCCCATCACTGTATCCCACCACTGTATCCCATCATACTCTGTATCCCATCATACTTTGTATCCCATCACTGTATCCCACCACTGTATCCCATCATGCACTGTATCCCATCACTGTATCCCATCATACTCTGTATCCCATCACTGTATCCCACCACTGTATCCCATCATGCACTGTATCCCATCACTGTATCCCATCATACTCTGTATCCCATCACTGTATCCCACCACTGTATCCCATCACTGTATCCCATCACTGTATCCCATCATACTCTGTATCCCTTCACTGTATCCCATCACTGTATCCCATCATACTCTGTATCTCTTCACTGTATCCCATCACTGTATCCCATCATACTCTGTATGCCATCATACTCTGTATCCCTTCACTGTATCCCATCATGCACTGTATCCCATCATACTTTGTATCCCTTCACTGTATCCCATCACTGTATCCAACCACTGTATCCCATCATGCACTGTATCCCATCACTGTATCCCATCATACTCTGTATCCCATCACTGTATCCCATCACTGTATCCCATCACTGTATCCCACCACTGTATCCCATCACTGTATCCCATCACTGTATCCCATCATACTCTGTATCCCATCACTGTATCCCACCACTGTATCCCATCATACTCTGTATCCCATCATACTTTGTATCCCATCACTGTATCCCACCACTGTATCCCATCATGCACTGTATCCCATCACTGTATCCCATCATACTCTGTATCCCATCACTGTATCCCACCACTGTATCCCATCATGCACTGTATCCCAGCACTGTATCCCATCACTGTATCCCATCACTGTATCCCATCATACTCTGTATCCCTTCACTGTATCCCATCACTGTATCCCATTATACTCTGTATCCCTTCACTGTATCCCATCACTGTATCCCAGCACTGTATCCCATCACTGTATCCCATCACTGTATCCCATCATACTCTGTATCCCTTCACTGTATCCCATCACTGTATCCCATCATACTCTGTATCCCATCACTGTATCCCACCACTGTATCCCATCATACTCTGTATCCCATCATACTCTGTATGCCATCATACTCTGTATCCCTTCACTGTATCCCATCATGCACTGTATCCCATCATACTTTGTATCCCTTCACTGTATCCCATCACTGTATCCCATCATGCACTGTATCCCATCACTGTATCCCATCATACTCTGTATCCCATCACTGTATCCCATCACTGTATCCCATCACTGTATCCCACCACTGTATCCCATCACTGTATCCCACCACTGTATCCCATCATACTCTGTATCCCTTCACTGTATCCCATCACTGTATCCCATCATACTCTGTATCCCATCACTGTATCCCACCACTGTATCCCATCATACTCTGTATCCCATCATACTTTGTATCCCATCACTGTATCCCACCACTGTATCCCATCATGCACTGTATCCCATCACTGTATCCCATCATACTCTGTATCCCATCACTGTATCCCACCACTGTATCCCATCATGCACTGTATCCCATCACTGTATCCCATCATACTCTGTATCCCATCACTGTATCCCACCACTGTATCCCATCACTGTATCCCATCACTGTATCCCATCATACTCTGTATCCCTTCACTGTATCCCATCACTGTATCCCATCATACTCTGTATCTCTTCACTGTATCCCATCACTGTATCCCATCATACTCTGTATGCCATCATACTCTGTATCCCTTCACTGTATCCCATCATGCACTGTATCCCATCATACTTTGTATCCCTTCACTGTATCCCATCACTGTATCCAACCACTGTATCCCATCATGCACTGTATCCCATCACTGTATCCCATCATACTCTGTATCCCATCACTGTATCCCATCACTGTATCCCATCACTGTATCCCACCACTGTATCCCATCACTGTATCCCATCACTGTATCCCATCATACTCTGTATCCCATCACTGTATCCCACCACTGTATCCCATCATACTCTGTATCCCATCATACTTTGTATCCCATCACTGTATCCCACCACTGTATCCCATCATGCACTGTATCCCATCACTGTATCCCATCATACTCTGTATCCCATCACTGTATCCCACCACTGTATCCCATCATGCACTGTATCCCAGCACTGTATCCCATCACTGTATCCCATCACTGTATCCCATCATACTCTGTATCCCTTCACTGTATCCCATCACTGTATCCCATTATACTCTGTATCCCTTCACTGTATCCCATCACTGTATCCCATCACTGTATCCCATCACTGTATCCCATCATACTCTGTATCCCTTCACTGTATCCCATCACTGTATCCCATCATACTCTGTATCCCATCACTGTATCCCACCACTGTATCCCATCATACTCTGTATCCCATCATACTCTGTATCCCATCATACTCTGTATCCCTTCACTGTATCCCATCATGCACTGTATCCCATCATACTTTGTATCCCATCACTGTATCCCATCACTGTATCCCGTCATACTCTGTATCCCATCATGCAGTGCACTCAACTTGACCTTCTATTTCCAGCGTGACAAATAAACCACAGAAAGTGATTGCATCTGTCGTTCTTGACTCAATATTTCATCAAAATGCCAAGGGATATTTTAAGATTAAAATGCAAAATAACAGTTTTTATTTCCATCATAACTGCGCTTATTAAATTAAACATGCTTGTTTAACATCACATTACAAAAATATAACATATTTAATTTTTATATGATACTATTTCTTTAAACATGGCATATTAGTTGAAACCTACTATGAACATTACATTTTATTGTCATTATGTTTCATGTATTTTTTATGTACTCATTTATTATAATTTCTTTCTTTTCTGTTTTTTTTGCATATAAAAAAAAAGTAATACGGCCAAAATGAGCTAAACTGAGCAGAGTTGTGCTTTATGAGGACGGCTTTATTCCCCAGGGAACAGTGTGCGGGTGTTTAATTGTCTCTCTTTCACTGTCACTGAGATCACGTTTATCCTCCGTTCCCTCTTTATCACTTTCTCTAGTCTATATTCTCTGTTCTTTATGGTCCTCTCAGCACTCCTGCGCCTCATTCTCATGCTCGACTGTCTCTTTTTTCTTCTTTACTACACATCCCTTCCCCCTTCAGTGAGTTGAACATCTTGAGTGGATGTATTTGCATGCGGCCCTCATCAGACAGCACACACTCTCACACACACGGGCGGCTGATAAAAGGCATTGACCCCCTTAACCTTTATGAATTACAATTTGTGCCAGCAGCACATCCTGTCAGAGGAGTGGGCACCCATGGAGCTGTGTGTGTGTGTGTGTGAGTGTGTGTGTGTGTGTGTGTGTTGTGCAGTTGTTAGAGAGGAAAAAGGCTCGTGCAGGTTCTGGTCAACACCTTTGACAAGCTGTGAGAGGCGTTCAGCACACTGACAGCGCCGGCAACAGAGAGAAACACTCACACAACACACACACACACACGCTAATATGTGTGCTACATCAATGCATAAAGACAGGCTCTGCACATGCAGATAGGCTTCACACACACACACACACACACACACACTCACACGTGCACAGGGATTTTTAATACGGGGAACACATTAACCAATTGTTGATGCTACAATATATGACATAAAATATACAATTTCCTTTACATTTAATCCTAAAAGTTTACACTGTAAAACGTACTGCTAGTTATCACAACTTAAAATAAAATATGAGAATAACTAATAATGTGTTGTTTCAACTTAAAGTGTTTGTGCTGCCTTAAATGTTTTATTTTAGTCAATTGTATATATAGACAAAAAAAGTTGTGATCACTAATCGCAACAATAATTATTTTACAATGTATTTCAATTTTTTTAAATATAGATTTTATTTTATTTTTAGAATTAAATTTTAACGCAAATTACAAATAAAATGTAAAAGTACATTTATTGAAAAATTTTAAATATTTACAATAAAATATAATTATACATGTAAATATAAATACAAATAGAAATAGTTTTGTTTATTTTTTTGTTTTTTTAATATATTATCTACATTTTAAAATGTAATTTGTTCCAGTGTGAAAGCAGCAGCACCATTACTCCAGTCAGTGTCACATGATCCTTCAGAAATCATTCTTCATAATATTTTTGTGGAAACTGTGATGCATTTTCTATGTTTTTTTGTTGTTGTTGTTGTTGTTGTTGTTTTTAAAATGTTTTATGAATGTTCAAAAGACCTGCATTTATTTGAAATAATCTCTATTTTTTGTACTGTCACTTTTTGATAAATTAAATATATTAATATTACACTGTTAATTAAACATATATATATATATATACACACACACACTATATTGTCCTTTGCAGCTCTAACAGCTTCAGCTCTTCTGGGAAGGCTTTCCTCAAGGTTTAGGAGTGTGTTTATGGGGATTCTTCTAGAAGTGCATTTGTGAGGTCAGGCACTGATGTTGGATGAGAAGGCCTGGCTCTCAGTCTCCGCTCTAATTCATCCCAAAGCTGTTCTATCGGGTTGAGGTCAGGACTCTGAGCAGGACAGTCAAGTTCCTCCACACCAAACTCACTCATCATGTCTTTATGGAGCGACGCTTTGTGCTCTGGTCAGTCATGTTGGGACAGGGCCATCCCCAAACTGTTCCCACAAAGTTGGGAGCATGAAATAGTCCGAAATGTCTTGGTGAAGCATTAAGAGTTCCTTTCACTGGAACTAAGGGGCCAAGCCCAACCTTGGAAAAAAACAACAACCCCCACACCATAATCCCCCCTCCACCAAACTTTACACTTGGCACAATGCAGTCAGGCAAGTCCTGTTCTCCTGGCAACCGCCAAACCCAGACTCGTCCATGGGATTGCCAGACAGAGAAGCGTGATTGGTCACTCCAGAGAACACGTCTCCTCTGCTCTAGAGTCCAGTGGTGGCGCGCTTTACCCCACTGCATCCCATGCTTTGCATTGCACTTGGTGATGTTGGGCTTGGATGAGCTTCTCGGCCATGGAAACCCATTCCATGAAGCTCTACACACTGATCTTGAGCTCATCTGAAGGACACATGAAGTTTGGAGGTCTGGAGCTGTTGACTCGCACTATTTAGTATTGAGGAAATGTCCCGAATGGACTTATTGCACAGGTGGCAACCCATCACGACACCACGCTTGAGTTCTCTGAGCTCCTGAGAGCGACATATTCTTTCACAAATTTTGTAGAAGCGTCTGCAGGCCTAGTGCTTGATTTATACAAATCTGTGGACATGGAAGTGATTGAACACCTGAATTCAATGATTTGGAGGAGTGTCCCAATACTTAGATATTGGCAAAAGTATTGGGACACCCCTCCAAATCATATATATCATCCATTTTTTTTTACACAATTAAAATAACATAATACTATATTCAGTGTTGAGGGTAACGCATTACTTTTAAATTTTAATTTTCAAATATGTAACTCCAGTTAGTTTGTTTGCCCATGTATTGACTGACATCTCTCCTGTCCCCATGTTGAGAGGAATCAGGAGTAAGTGCAGAGGCAAAGGGTAATCACGTACTTCCCATACTCTCTTGAGTAGGTACTTATTCTGAATAATAATTACTTCACGACTACTATAAAAGTATGTTCTATATAGTATGTATGTAATCTGGATGTACTACATGCGCCATGCCATGATCATGTGACCTACCAGCGTTAGTTCCATCGCTTCATTCACAAATCCTCTCCCGTGGCCTCATGGGATGGTAAAGTGTTCATCATAAGCACACTTCAGAGTCTCTCTGGAAGTAGTAGGTCATCCAGGTACTTACTCTTCCATGAGTACTGTGAATTTAGACATACTTCTTTTGTCATACACTGTTGTGTGTGTGTCGCCCAGTGGCCCAGCTGGCTCTTTTCTCCGGCTGTGTGGTCTTAGCGGACATGATTCCTTCCTGTTTGAAGGGATTCAGAGATCTAAAGGTCATTAGTATTCTAAAGATCGATTTTCCGAGCTGATCTATAACAGCACTGATCTGTGTCTGCCACATTCAGCTGAGATCAACAGAATAATCTCTCTTGTTCTCTTTCTCTTTACTTAATAATATACGCAACAGAAACAATATAGTTTGATAATATAATATTTATAAAATGTGTGACTATCAGTGTTCCTTTTGTTTACATAGTTAGCATGAACTAACATTTAAAATTCTAAAGAATCTATTAGTCTTCACCCAAATCCTGTCATGCTGTCTAATATTCTCACTTGATTTCAAACTAACCCCCAAAATGAATCATGCGCTTATAGATGTGTGTAAGGCGAGCCAAACTCTATGAAGGTGTTCTCAACCCTCACAGACCCCTCGCTGACATGTTTATTACAGGTCCAATGCTCTTTATCTTACTCTATGGATGCACTAAATATATGCTCAGTGTGAAAGCAGAGAAGCTGCAAATGGAGGCTGCATGTTAAGTGATCATAGACTCTGGCACAGATCCCTCCCAAGACACCTTATTACCGCCAAATTACAAGGCATCATCGCATGTATATACTAGAAGTTAGGGTAGGCAATGTTCATTAAAGTATATTAATGTCATTTTAGTTTACCATAAAAGTTTATATCATAAGTCAGTACATTCAGCAGTTCAATTTAACCATCTATCAAAGACAATAGTTCTTAAATCCTACTTAAGTGGGTCAAAAAGCACTCAAAGGTTCAGCTAATTGCATTGAATATACACTATATTGCCAAAAGTATTGGGACACCGCTCCAAATCATTGAATTCAGGTGTTCAATCACTTCCGTGGTCACAGGTGTATAAATCAAGCACTAGGCCTGCAGACGCTTCTACAAATTTGAAGTGGTAGGCCACGTAAAATCACAGAGCGGGGTCAGCGCATGCTGAGGGTCACAGAAGTCGCCAACTTTCTGTAGAGTCAACAGCGACAGACCTCCAAACTTCATGTGTCCTTCAGATGAGCTCAAGATCAGTGTGTAGAGCTTCATGGAATGGGTTTCCATGGCCGAGCAGCTCATCCAAGCCCAACATCACCAAGTGCAATGCAAAGCGTGGGATGCAGTGGGGTAAAGCGCGCCGCCACTGGACTCTAGAGCAGAGGAGACGTGTTCTCTGGAGTGACCAATCACTGTCCCGCAATCCCATGGGCGAGTCTGGGTTTGGTGGTTGCCAGGAGAACGGGACTTGCCTGACTGCATTGCGCCAAGTGTAAAGTTTGGTGGAGGGGGGATTATGGGGTGGGGTTTGATTTTCAGGGGTTGGGCTTGGCCCTTTAGTTCCAGTGAAGGGAACTCTTAATGCTTCAGCATACCAAGACATTTTGGACAATTTCATGCTCCCAACTTTGTGGGAACAGTTTGGGGACGGCCCTGTCCCAACATGACTGACCAGAGCACAAAGCGTCGCTCCATAAAGACATGATGAGCGAGTTTGGTGTGGAGGAACTGGACTGTCCTGCTCAGAGTCCTGACCTCAACCCGATAGAACAGCTTTGGGATGAATTAGAGCGGAGACTGAGAGCCAGGCCTTCTCGTCCAACATCAGTGCCTGACCTCACAAATGCACTTCCAGAAGAATCCCCATAAACACACTCCTAAACCTTGAGGAAAGCCTTCCCAGAAGAGCTGAAGCTGTTAGAGCTGCAATGGGTGGGACAACTCCATATTAAACCCTACTGATTAAGAATGGGATGGCATTAAAGTTCATATGCACGTAAAGGCAGGCGTCCCAAAACTTTTGGCAATATAGTGTATATATTTACAATAATACTTTTTGATTTAATTTCAGTTAAAATGCAAATAAGGGATTAAAAACATTCGTTCCACACTTACTCTTTTTAAAGTTTTCAAGGGTTGTAGGACCCCTGTAACTGCAAAACAAATCCTCTCACACATTACTCATTTCTGTTTGTCTATAATCTGATGCATTATGAATCATTGTAATCTAGCAGAATTTCACCCCAATGACACTGAAGCTTTATAAGACCATCCACACGCTCATAATGAGTCTCCAGAACTCCGAGTAAAGCTGAGAGACGGTAAGAGAACTGAGAGACGAGTCTGTTTTCTCTTATAGACATGACAGATTCCCCCAGGAGCGATGCAATGTGTTTTTGACTAGAAACTAGAAATACTCAGGCATAATAATACGAATATCACAGAGTGAATCATCAAGCCAATCGATGTGCTGAATTCATTAAGCTTCAGCTCACCCAGGTGAAAAGAGAAAATGCCCTGCAGAGATGTTGTCACATGACCAGTGTGTGTGTGTGTGTGTGTGTGTGTGTGTCTCTGTGTGTGTTTGTGTGGTTATACATTATGTGTGTGTGTATGTGTGTGTGTGTGTGTGTGTGTGTGTGTGTGTGTGTGTGTGGTTATACATGATGTGTGTGTGTGTGTGTGTGGTTATACATTGTGTGTATGTGTGTGTGTGGTGGTTATATATTGTGTGTGTGTGTGTGTGTGTGTGTGTGGTTGTACATTATGTGTGTGTGTGTGTGTGTGTGTGTGTGTGTGGTTATACATTATGTGTGTATGTGTGTGTGTGTGTGTGTGTGTGTGTGTGTGTGGTTGTACATTATGTGTGTATGTGTGTGGTTGTAAATTATGTGTGTGTGTGTGTGTGTGTGTGTGTGTGTGTGTGTGGTTATACATTATGTGTGTATGTGTGTGTGGTTATACATTATGTGTGTATGTGGTTGTACATTATGTGTGTGTGTGTGTGTGTGTGTGTGTTTGGTTATACATTATGTGTGTATGTATGTGTGTGGTTGTATGTTATGGGGACAAAATGTGTGTGTGTGTGTGTGTGTGTGTGTGTGTGTTTGTGTGGTTATACATTATGTGTGTTGTGTGTGTGTGTGTGTGTGTGTGGTTGTACATGATGTGTGTGTGTGTGTGTGTGTGTGTGTGTGTGGTTATACATTGTGTGTATGTGTGTGTGTGTGTGTGTGGTGGTTATATATTGTGTGTGTGTGTGTGTGTGTGTGTGTGTGTGTGTGTGTGTGTGTGTGTGTGTGGTTGTACATTATGTGTGTGTGTGTGTGTGTGTGTGTGTGTGTGTGTGTGTGTGTGGTTATACATTATATGTGTGTGTGTGTGTGTGTGTGTGTGTGTGTGTGTGTGTGTGTGTGTGTGTGTGTGTGGTTATACATTATATGTGTATGTGTGTGGTTGTAAATTATGTGTGTGTGTGTGTGTGTGTGTGTGTGTGGTTATACATTATGTGTGTATGTGTGTGTGGTTATACATTATGTGTGTATGTGGTTGTACATTATGTGTGTGTGTGTGTGTGTGTGTGTGTGGCTGTACATTATGTGTGTATGTGTGTTTGGTTATACATTATGTGTGTATGTGGTTGTACATTATGTGTGTGTGTGTGTGTGTGTGTGTGTGTGTGGCTGTACATTATGTGTGTATGTGTGTGTGGTTATACATTATGTGTGTATGTGGTTGTACATTATGTGTGTGTGTGTGTGTGTGTGTGTGGCTGTACATTATGTGTGTATGTATGTGTGTGGTTGTATGTTATGGGGACAAAATGTGTGTGTGTGTGTGTGTGTGTGTGTGTGTGGTTATACGTTATGGGGACAAAATGTGTGTGTGTGTATGTGTGTGGTTATACGTTATGGGGACAAAATGCATGTGTGTATGTGTATGAGTGTGGTTATACGTAATGGGGACAAAATGTGTGTGTGTGTGTGTGTGTGTGTGTGTTTGTGTGTGTGTGGTTATACATGTGTATGTGTGGTTATATGTTATGGGGCAAAAAGTGTCTGTGTGTTATACGTTATGGGGGACAAAATGTGTGTGTGTGTGTATGTGTGTGTACATGTGGTCATACGTTATGGGGACAAAATGTGTGTGTGTGTGTGTGTGTGTATGTGTGTGTGTGGTTATACGGTATGGAGGACAAAATGTGTGTGTGTGTGTGTATGTGTGTGTGCATGTGGTCATAAGTTATGGGGACAAAATGTGTGTGTGTGTGTGTGTGTGTGTGTGTATGTGTGTGTGTGGTTATACGTTATGGGGACAAAATGTGTGTGTGTTTGTGTATGTGTGTGTGTGGTTATACGTTATGGGGGACAAAATGTGTGTGTGTGTGTGTATGTGTGTGTGCATGTGGTCATACGTTATGGGGACAAAATGTGTGTGTGTATGTGTGTGTGCATTGGGTCATACGTTATGGGGACAAAATGTGTGTGTGTGGTCATACATTATGGGGACAAAATGTGTGTGTGGTTATACGTTATGGGGACAAGATGTGTGTGTGTGTGTGTGTGTGGTTATACGTTATTGGGACAAAATGTGTGAGTGAGTGTGTATGTGTGTGTGGGTTGTATGTGTGTATATGTATGTTTGTATGTGTGTGGTCATACGTTATGGGGACAAAATGTGTGTGTGTGTGTGTGTGGTTATACGTTATTGGGACAAAATGTGTGAGTGTGTATGTGTGTGTGGGTTGTATGTGTGCATATGTATGTTTGTATGTGTGTGGTCATACATTATGGGGACAAAATGTGTGTGTGTGTGTGTGTGTGTGTGTGGTTATACGTTATTGGGACAAAATGTGTGAGTGTGTATGTGTGTGTGGGTTGTATGTGTGTATATGTATGTTTGTTTGTGTGTGGTCATACGTTATGGGGACAAAATGTGTGAGTGTGTGTGTGTGGTTAGTAATTGGGACAAAATGTGTGTATTCTCTATTAAGTGGGTCAAAAAGCAGTCTAAAGTTCAGCTGATTGCATTTATATATATATACTTAAGTGTGAACTGAATGTAATGTTTTTAGACCCTTAATTGCATGTTAATTGCAATTAAGAATATATATATATATATATTAATTAAATGCAATCAGCTGAACTTTAGAGTGCTTTTTTGACCAGTAGGTCAAAGTACGTCTTTATATGTCCTTATTTCATTATTACTCGTCTTTGAAATATGGTTAAAGTACTTCTGAATGTATTGACAGCATTTATGATAAACTAAAATATACTTTAATTAATATATATTTAATTTAACTATTAGAACTTGTATGTCATAGGTAAATATATTTATTTATCCAATTTAACAATGAAGCTGCAACATTTAGTACATTTAGAATATATTAACCTTACATGTAATATCTAATAACACGCTACAGTTGAGATTGTAATCAAGTGCTTTTCATGTGCTTTAGTATGTTAGTCGACACATCAGAACAACATGAAGTTGAGCAAATGAACTATGTGTGTACGCCTGCATACGTCAGCGTGTGTGTGTGTGTGTGTGTGAGCGGGAGTGCGTTTGACGGGGGAGCCGAGCGATGATTGGTTTACAGATGTGCACTTCCCTTCTGGTCTCCAAGGTGAGCTGGATTTACGACGGCGGAGTTTGATGGGAGAATTCCTCGCTGTTTAATCTCAGCCACTGCAGGCTGATTAGAAAAAAACCCAGATAATGGAAGACACATGACCTCTGCTGTGCTCCACCAAGGGCGTTTGATCGCATTAACACACAGAAACGCGTGGAGATGGCTCCTCTGGAGACATCTGGGAAGGAGACGACGCCTGACACGAAAACACATATGCGTTTTAAATCCACATTCATGTCGTAATTGTGGTTTCCCGACACTTCAAACACACGGGCTGGCTTTGCACTGAACCCTGGGTAGCGAGACCAGGTGTCATTAACATGTCAGTCACAGTAATAACCTGTCGAGCTTCTCTGATTTTTAATGGCCTGACCTAATGTCAGAGAGACAGAGAGAGACAGCGTGAGGTGTGTGTGTGTGTGTGTGTGCGTGTGTAAGCCCTGTGCTGTGGAATGTCAGCAGCAGATGCCAAACTCAGCAAGTTCCGGAATGCTCAATTAGTCGCTTTTATAGGCCCCATTAATAAGCATTAATTTTCTCTCCCCAGATATGAGCACAGGCCGTCTGCTCAGGGCCGTTACTGGGCTCTCACACACACCTACTCTAAATCCTTCAATACCTCCAATAGTTCAAAGGCCACCGCAGAACTGCATCACGTCTGTGAAAATGAACAACATGTCATAGAACTGGCCAGTTGCTGGTCTCACGATTATGACTGTAATGCAAACGTTGATTTGATCCCAAGTGGTGTTGAACTGTGAACAAGAGAGAACATTTGCCAAGACTTTAGAACGGAAATAACTCTGAGGAGGAGTTTATACTGTGCCGTTTACGGTTGTTGCTCGTCATATTGTAATAAAGCCTAGTCATACTATATGGTGCAGCTTTCAAAAGTTTTCATGTTTTATGTTCACCAAGCCTGCAAATATTTGATAAAAAAAAATATTTTATTTTAATAAGCTTTATTTTTGTGATCAAAGCTGAATTTTCAGTGTCTTCGGTGTCACATGACCCTTCAGAAATCATTATAATATGCTAATTTGCTGCTCAAAAAATGCATCAATGTTAAAAACAGTTAATATTTCTGTGGAATCAATGATACATTTTTTACATTTGACATCCTTTTTCAGGATACTTTAATGAATAGAAGGTTAAATGTCCGTTGCATGTCCTTTACATGCAATCTGCAAGAAATCAGATCACTAACGAATGGCACAAGTTTATCCTGTAGCCAATGAGATTGCCCGCTCAACATTTAAATAGTCTGTTTCACTGTTTGTTGTCCTGCAGCGCCATCCGAGTTCCTCTGGACCCCTCCACCTCCCCAGCTCCACCTGCCTAGATCTGCTATGGGATTTATGTATGTGCTGTAACACGGCACTAAAGACATAGACAGTAAAAGAAATGGACACAGCAACCCCACAGACTTCAACGCAGAAAATTGAAGTCAATTAGAATCGCTCGAGCGTACTGCGGAGCCTCAGACTGAGCTTGACGACGTAGATGTGACGTGAGCAGCCTGTCTGACAGTTGTAAGTCTTCTAGTAGTTGTGCTAAGTGAAATCTGAATCACAGAATCTTGACGGAGAGCTTGAGCAGGTGCAACTTTTGGTAAGTATTCTGATTAATTATTTTGTCATTTTGCATAGTATTTATTTAATTTAAAAATGTAACGCCAGTATGCAATTTTAAGTTAATGATTCCTGTCTATACGGGTATATACTGTAATTTCTCTACTGCGCGACAGAGTCGCGTGGTTATGACGCAATCGTTAGCCTATTATTTACAAAAACGGCTTCTACTGGGCGATAGTGTAAGATACAAGGTAATGGAGCATTTTATACATTGTCGTGTTTCTTTAGAAACAAACAATGGACAAATGGAGTCTTTAAACGCCTCAGATGTAAAGTTATTCGCTGTCAAAGTGACGCCAAAATTGAATGGGAGTCAATGGGATGCTAACAGCTGGTGATGGCTTGGTCAGCAATGGCTGCCCCTATGGAAGGTACGCTTTCCGGGTTTAGGATTACCCCCTTGACTAAAGACCGTCAGTCGCTAATGCGCCTCTTGAGGCCAGGGGAGTGAGGTTTACTCGCACAGCTCTTACTGGCCTTACACCAAGACCAAATGCATTAATATTGCCATATTCTATAACATGCTAAAACTATTCCAAGAGTTGTCATGATTGAAATACATATGATTCACCTGTAGGCTATATGAGCAATATCACACAAACTCAAGTTGAAAGTTTAACAGTTGAGCCCAAGTCTCCATCACTAATCCTAAATGTCACTTTATAAATAGTAACATTGAGTCACTTCATTGAAGCTTATTGTGTATTATGTAGAGTATTATGGTATTATGAGAGAGAGAGATCGACTAAACGAGTGTATTACCTGCATCTGATATAGTATTCATTCTTCAATTCGATTTATATAAAATAATATTTATGGAACAATAATATTTAAAGGGGTGATGAATTGAGAAATCAACTTTCCTTGACAGCAGGCCCAGAAAACGAGAGATCTCCGAATATGTCGACCACTGACGTCATAGAATGCAGAAGCACCGCCTCAAGCCCCGCCCACCGACTCGTGGAGCTAAACGGGTCGCGCTACCGAGCAATAAACATGCCGGTTCCAGCTCATGTGTGTAAGACATTGCGCGTTTGTTCGCTTCATTTCACCGCAGAATCGATTGTAAACAAGATACAGGTCGAGACTGGATTTGCAGACATATTGAGATTAAAACACAATGCTGTGCTTCTATATTGGATCTGACGTGAACGGTGCAACACACTTATGTGAGTAAAACATGTTTTTATATGTGTTAGTATTGCATTGTTACAGATGGTTTGATATCTATTGATTACATACCTTAGCACGCGGTCACAGGCTGGAGAAGCTGTTATTGGTTCATTCGTGATCAGACTCAGACTTGTAACGCCAGGGCTCGCAAAGGCCAACATCCCGGGGCTTTGTGTTTTTCAGACGAGCTATCACCAGCCTGCTGACGGGCTATAGTGAAATAACATTCCTTTCTTGCGTGCGCGCACGTGTGTGTGTACGGTTCGCGGTTATATTCACTGATGATCGGCGAAATGATACAGAAATAACATTCCAATCAATCGCGGGTGGATGAGAGATGAATCATTGTGTTTGTTTGATAAAGATATTTTTTGAGTCCTGTGAGCGTTTCTCCAGACGCTTTCAAAACAATCCCCACATGTACTGAGGGGAGTTGAAGCTCATTAAATATGCAAATCTTATCCAATACTAGCTGTGGTCGTTTACTTCCAAGTCTTCAGTGCGGCACGCCCATCAAAACCGAGCGTTTTTCAGAGAGAATCAAAACCAGGGCAGAAAATAGCCTATTACTTATTCATTATGATGTTTTTGAATGTAAAAACCACATCATAAGTTGACCTCAGACAACAGTATAAAAAAATTTAAAAGCCAGTTCATGACACCTTTAAATTACTAACAAAACCCTTTATAAGAGACAATAGGAAATTCACTGCAATCAGTCAAACGCACAAAAGCAGTGCTCTAGTAGGCCATACAGGATTTAAGATAAACAGCCTACATATAAAGTTATCAAACTTAATTTTCCCCTTAACCCAAATCGATTTGGTCTGGAACAAGTAATAGATTAATAAGACCAAAGATTGCCCGTTTGATATGCCCCAAATGAATTATATCTCATGTTTAACCGCTATCTACATACAGTAAAGAGCCAGCGGCAAATTCCTGAAGGTCTGTCCGAGATGAAGCTGTTCTCTGCGGGTACATGAGCGCTGAACGGCCACTGACGGCCTGGAGCTCGCATCTGCGAAAGCGTCCGAACAAATTGTAAAACATGCGCTATAAATATGAGTCACATATTTGAGGTCTAAAAAACTACATTCTCGCCTAAAAAGCTCTTAAAACTACATTCTGTGACACAATAACAGTAGTATTTGTAAAATGATGGAGGTTTACTCATCCGCCATGACAGTCTCTGTGAGAAATGTTGCAAGTGGAGCGATAGAACCTGTGAAACGGTTACTGGGAGAATATATAATAAATAAATAAATATATAATACAATTATGGTAGCATATACATGGCATGTGTCACTAGAAAGCCCATTAGCTCTTCCCACTGAAGGGCAGGACTTTCATTCCTAGAGCTGCCATATCTGTTCACGACCGACACCTGGCTTTAGTTTTGTTTCTTATAATCTTAAATCTTGTCAACCAGTGGCCAGTCACTATGGAAACATGTCCGATTTGGCCCCATTGGCCTCTTACATCACATCTGATTCCGTCTAGTTTTATGGCTCGGTCTATTCTGGGCACATTAATGCAAACAGAATGGGCAACACGGGTGGTCCAGAAAACATCAGTTCAGCGTCACCTCTTTTTTATCCGTCAGGCTGTCAGAACCTGCAGCGGCGGTGACCTCTCGCGACCTCTGAGCGTGAACACGCCGGACCACACTTTGTTGTTGATGGCAGGAAGGCTCACCTGCGATCGGCCACCAGCCAAGAAATCCCTTGTTCTGCGATCCACTACCTGGTCTGAGCACGCACACATGCACACGAGGTGTGCTCACACTAATTGCAAACAAATGTGGCTGTTCTGGGCTTCGTCAAAGTCACCTCGCAGGCCTTTCATGAGCTCAGGTGAGTGCCCTATAAAGGCTTTTATTTCAAGCTTCAGGACAGATTTATGTAACAAGCTATTAGAAACACAGAAGGTCAGAAACCGCCGGGAGGCCTACATATATAATGCGCATTTAGAAACCTATCAAACAAAATTGACACTATTGTGAAATTTCAAGTATTTTTTTGTTTTTGAAAAACATACTCCAATAATCTTTGCCATATTTACGTTGTAAAATCACATTTTCAGGGTATAAACAGTGGAAAAGGGAGCGATATTATCGGTGAAAAGCCCAAAACCCACTGCAGAAAAGTACCATGGATCCATTTATATGCATAAATACACCAAGCGCATTGATTTTCCACCTCGAAAATGGAAAACAGCAAGGCGCAACTTTTTAAATGAGATTCTCCACGCAGTAATAATGAATAAATGAAAGCAATCTCGGTGTCAGAAAGAGGTGATTTTTACAATGACATCTGTATTAGGAATAATGTCTGTATTGGGCGGAAGTGGAATATAATTAATCCGGTGGTAAATAAGAAGCGGCAAAAAATTAAACACCAATCAAAGTCCATTTCTTTCATCATAACTCCTGATTGTCAGCAACACCTTTCCGCACGTAGCATTTAGCCTGGTAACAAATCTCCGATTTTATTGACTGTCTCAATTTGTTGCCTTTCATATTTCATATTTACGGCTCTCCCCGACACAATCCTGTTTTTTAAATAGGTAACCGTGCCATTTCTGATATGCGGCATAATTTATTAGACGTGGAGGTATGAGAGTGCTGGTCTGAGACGCCGTGGTCTAATTGATGGCAGGCGAGTCTGAGGCTGTGCGGGAGCGTCATCTGGCTCACTGTATATCTATCTGCATTAAAGCACACGAACCCGGGCCGCGGACTCCCCCTCACATAAGGTGAACCATTAATCCCGGTTTAATTTTCTGAAACAAAAAAATCAAGGATGTAATTAGCTTCCTATAAAAGTGGCGGTCAGATTGGCTCAGTATTTTTAGAGCGGGGAGCTGCGCTATAGACATGCTTTATGTTGGCCGAGAGGGCTGTAAGTTATGGGGTGTCAGGATTCTATGCATTCTAATTGAATGGAGACTGCTTAATGGCTGTGGAAATTCAGCCGCCTGATGCTCTGCTCCCCGGAGAGCCGTTTCGCCGCTAACACTCCACGCCACCATTAAACCTCAAAATGGGCCGATTTCACAGAAAAACAATAATAAAAACAGGATTGTGCTATTCAACCGCAAATTCAATGCTGAGTTAACACCGGCAGGCAGAAACGTCCGGAGAAACATGGCGGCTGTCTGGCTACGGACAGTAATGCTAGCGCTTAGCCTAGCCTAGCAGCCTCAGTGATGCAGGAATGCCACTCAGCAGCACAATGACGCACAATTCACACATCCCACACGATAAATGAGCAAAGTAATAGCATGTTCAAGACACACATACTACCTGGAGTGTGGTATGTTGAACATGGTAAATACCTTGTAAAAAACATGGTTTATCAATATTCAGTACTTATATCAGAGAATCACCATTAAAGAATCTGAAATCATAATTGACGTCTCACCACAGAACTTGGAAAGTGAAGCATGAAAAAAGACTTATTCGGTCAAGGCCTAAATGTGAATGTACCACTGTCATTATTGGCTAAAATATATATAAAAAAAATGATTCCATATATTCTTAAAATATTCCAGTTAAAATAATCCAGTTGTAATTTAAATTTACATACATGAAACCTATTAGAAATGTAATATGTGTATATATATATGAATAATAACTTTTTAACATAGATGACTTGTAGACATAAACTAATATACACACACACACACACACACACACACACACACACACACACACACACACACACACACACACACACACACACACACACACACACACACACACACACACACACACACACACACACACACACACACACACACACACACACACACACACACACACACATGTAGTGTTTTCATCTTTTATGGGGACTTTCCATAGGCGTAATGGTTTTTATACCGTACATACCGTATATTATATCCCCCTACACTGCCCCTGCCCCTAAACCTAACCCTCACAGGAGACATTCTGCAATTTTACATTTTCAAAAAACATCACTTAGTCTGATTTATAAGATGTTTTCCTCATGGGGACCTAAAAATGTCCCCACAAGGATGAGGATTTCGGATATTGCTATCTTTGTGGGGACATTTTGTCCCCATAACGTGATGATTACCAGTCCACACACACACACACACACACACACACACACACACACACACACACACACACACACACACACACACACACACACACACACACACACACACACACACACACACACACACACACACACACACACACACACACACACACACACACACACACACACACACACACACTATCCCTAAACCTACCCATCACAGGAAATATTCTGCATTTTTACATTTTTAATAAAAAATTGTTTAGTATGTTTTTATAGCATATGAAACATATGAAATGTCCTAATTTTTCACGTTTACGTGTCATTATACAAATTTGTGTCCTCATAAATTACAAAAACAAACACACACACACACATACACCCTTACACTAACCCACACCCTAAACCTACCCGTCATAGAAAACCTTTTGCATTTTTACATAAAAAAAAAAAAAAAAACTTGAATTATATAAATAAAATTATAATTAATTATTTTTATACCAGTTTTACAAATGAGGACGTCCCCAAAGGGAGATTTTTGGAGGTTTTGTCACTACTGGGTACACACACACACACGCGCACACACACACACACACACACACACACACACACACACACACACACACACACACACACACACACACACACACACACACACACACACACACACACACACACACACACACACACACACACACACACACACACACACACACACACACACACACACACACACACACACACAATGTTTGTTCTAAAAGCAGAACTTACGATTTCTATCGAGTTATGCTGTCCAGTCTCCTGATTATGTTAGTTTATATTTGATTCTACGGTTTCTTGACTTAAACCTTCCACTGCTTCAGTGACTTCTCTCTGCAGAAATGGTTTACCATAGCCTAATTTTCAGTTTAAAGGCCATCCCAGCACTACAGTCCTTTAAACGGATACAGTTTTCGTCAAGCATAAATAGCCTACGCTCTCCTTCTCAAATTGAATTTATTCCTTAAATCGTATGCACCCTTATTAAACTTGTGTCTGTGTATTTTTGCATGTGCACCAGAGTGAGTCAGTGTGTGTGTGTGTGTGTGTGAGGCACCACGCTGAGAATGAAGCAGATGGCAGCATACAGCTCTCATGTGACTACAAAACTGTTCTCCATTGATACCACTAAAGGGGGAATCAAGGGGTTTCTTCTCTTGTTCACTGTAAATCTCTTCCGTACAACCAGCGGTCTCACACTCTCTGGTTTTATTTCAGACGGACAGCCGTAGTGAAAAGAGAGAGAGAGAGAGAGAGAGAGCATTTATGACACAGTTTTATCCCCTGTCCTCTGTCAGCAGCTGTGATAAGCAAAGCTAACATGGTCTAATTCCTGTAGATGGAATGACATTTTTTCAATTTGGACTCAGAAACTGCCTCCATGATGAACGGCTGAGCGCCTCATTTCCTTAAACCATTTCTTCTTAACCTCTCCTGACAGTTTAGATATTGCCTACCTGGTAATTTGCTCGACAATAATTGTTAGGGAGAGATTTCCCTCTGCCTTTAACCGGCACGCTCACCTCCCTCTGTAGGTGACAAAATGCAATTACAGAAACGCGGATCCCCGGCGTGACCGGCCAAGCGGCCGATATCAGCGTCCCGCTGCCATTGATGGAAAACCCGCATCTCACAGACACGATTCCACACAAATAAAACTTTAATTAAAAGATCTGAAGGCGTTTTATTGATTAACGGTGATTAAAGCGTGCGGCTGTTTTTTTTTTTTTTTTTTTTTTTTGATGGATATTTTGTCCCCCCTTGGATTTGCCTAATTGTCAGCGGCCTGTTTATTGATAAGACTCGTGGATGAATACAGATGCGAGCGCATGCTGATGGAGAGATCATTTTGCGCACAGCACCGGGCTAGAGCGGGACCAGCTGTTGCCGCTCGCCCCCGCTGGGACCGCACGTTTCACAGCCACCCCGGGCGCGCACACTACGGCGCGCACCACGCTTAATGCGCACGGTAACATCTCCACAACCTCCCTCAACAACAGTATGAGTTTTACAACCCATCGTGGAGCGCACGGGCTCTTAGTCTCACACTTAAAACGTTAATCATCAGTCTAATTGCCGCAACTCTACTAATTTGGGTTGTAATCCTTCAGCGATTATATGTTATGCTCAATATCAGGTTTGTTCATTAATTAACAGGATTATTAACCTTTGCATAGTGCCCATTTGGGATTTGGCCCTGTAATGGTGCTGGTGAAGTGCTGAAAACACTGCGAAAATGAGAAGAAAACAAGTAATTTACTCATAATCAGTGGCGCGGCGGCGGTGAGCCTCTCCGCAGGCTGATGATCCTGTGGAACGATACAAATAACTGACACAGACCGGCCCGAGCTAAATTAGAATTCATAGTGGGCTGACATCTCGTTACGACGGCCTCTGCAGGCAATCGGCGGATGGGGGAGGGCGAAACGACGCCTGTACAAGGCTACCAAACACGAGGGATGCGGGAGAGAGAGAGACAGGGAAGGAGAGAGAGGTGCTATGTCAATGACAAAGCAGTAATTAGAACACGGCCCAATCAAATCTTTGAAAACGGGACATGTGACCTCTGACCCCCGGGTCAAAGGCTGCTGGAGGTAAAGGCCTGATGAGCACTGGAGGTGTTGGTGTGAGCGCGGGGGTATTGATTATGATCTGTGCTGTAATATTGTGGAGTTTGGAGGAGGCTGTGTATGTTCATTCTCGTTCTGCCATCTTGCCATTATGCTTTAGAATGTAATGTTGGCTTCGATTATCTGAATAAAATGCAAATACTAAAACGTTACTAACCATATAAGCGTTGCATAGTATAGGAAGACCTATCATCTTTTAAAGTCACCATGAAAAATTATCAAAATTCACAAAAAAATGTTGTTAGTCTTGTAACTAAAGTAACACAATTTTTTTTTTGTACATTTTATAATCTTAACCCTCAGGGGTCGGCAGTCGCGCCGGCACCAGCACCTCACGTTTTTTCTTATCAAAATACTCTGTCGATTTTGGTCATACATCATTTAAAACTGTTAAGCGTCTACTTGCGTATTCTCACAATAAAAACAAAATGTTGTGCTTTTTGTAAAATAAAGAAAGTAACCATGATGGGCGATATGCCGCCTCTCTCAATGAAGTTGATTCTGATACGCTTCAAAAAATGAACTGTAACTTAGTGAATACTTGTCACACAAACATGAGACATATGCTTAAAGAAACGTTAAAATGTCAGGTTTTAAATAATGCAAATCAAATCGAAAACAAATTTTCTCTGTTTATGTAATCTGTTTGAAAAGAGAGAGATGTTAGTCATTCGGGAGCTACCTCATTATTTGCTGTGTTATCATTTAGTTTTAACACAAATTAATTAAGTAAACTCCAGTTTTTAATATATTAGGTCGATTGAACACAATTAAATGAATGTTCAGTATTGGTTATGATCTGTGCTGTAATATTGTGAAGTTTGGAGGAGAATGTGACTGTTCATTCTCGTTCTGCCATCTTGCCATTATGCTTTAGGATGTAATGTTGGCTTCGATTATCTGAATAAAATGCAAATGATAAATTGCTACTAACCATATAAGCGTTACATAGAATCGAAAGACCTATCATCTTTTAAAGTCACCATGAAAAATCATCAAAATTCACAAAAAAATGTATATGTTGTTCCTCTTGTAACTAAAGTAACACTTTTTTTTTTTTTTTTTTACATTTTATCATCTTAACCCTCAGGGGTCGGCAGTTGCGCCGGCACCACCACCTCACGTTTTTTCTTATCAAAATACTCTGTCGATTTTGGAAACATTATTCGAAACAGTTAAGTGTCTACTTGTGTATTCTCACAATAAAAACAAAATGTTGCGCAAAATGAAATGCTTAAAGAAACGTTAAAATGTCAGGTTTTAAATAATGTAAATCAAATCGAAAACAAATATTCTCTGTTTATGCAATCTGTTTGAAAAGAGAGAGATGTCAGTCGTTCGGGGCCTACCTCATTATCTGCTATGTCATCAACAACATTTAGTTTCAACACAAATTAATTAAGTAAACTCCAATATATTAGGTTGATTGAACACAATTAAATGAATGTTCAGTTATGTTGGACATTTGAAGTTTTTGTGACACCATTCTTTTCTTATTTGTTCATTATATACATTGTGAATGAAACTGCTTTTCCAATTAAATGTTTCAATTTAGTTTGACGAGCATAAAAAGTCACTATAAATGTATCAGTTTCATTTAAACTGTATTTGCTCAAATTGAGTTGGAATAACTCAATTACATTTCATTGCATGGATTTGTTTTTTATGAATTGGGGCTACACATATTTATTGGAACGAAATCCTGCCCTCAAGTAGAGGTGCAGTGTGTAAATTTTAGCAGTATCTAGCAGTGAGGGTTAGGGTTAGGGTTAGGGTTAGGGTTAGGAGGGTTAGCAGGCGACCCCTGCTGGTCATAACAGTGTAAATGCAACAAAACCCCAGGCCAAACATGCATAAAAACACTTATTACAAATCTATTGTAAATGTTTTATTGAAAGTAAAACCTTTAAAATGCCATTAACTAAAAATCTAATAAATTTGTCTGTATCTTCTTTTATCAATTGTCAAGGCTTGTTTTGTTTGTTCCGAGGATGGCTCAGCTAAACAGGCCAATAAGAGAATTAACTACTATTATTCCTTTTAATTACTAATGTCTAATTAAAACGTCTACAAATGTATAAAACTGACCAGAGATCAGGTAAAACCCATAGACACTTGTTCAATGGTTCTCAGTGACTGCTCATGATGCATGGGTTCACAGAGAGGTTTCGAAACAGTGATGCAACGAAGCCTAGTTTACTGAAATCATGTGACTTCGGCAGTTCGATGCACACTCCGAACCAATTGATTCGAAACAGAAGATTCGTAAAGCTTCCAAGCTTCATGAAGCAGTGTTTTGAAATTGCCATCACTACTGAAAATATAGTTATGTATATTATATTGCATTTCTATCAATAGATCCTCATAAATACTACACACTGCACCTTTAAATTGAGTTTGTCCAATTAGTTATTTTATTGAGAGTTTGTTTCTGTTGAATATTGCAGTATTTATTATAAATGATTCATCCGTGCACATCATAATATATATTTTTTTCATTCTTAGGCCTCGAAATCTTTAATCAAAACAACTCATGCAACCACATCTCCCCTCTCTGATGAAGAAGGCGGGGCAACCTGTCACTCACATGAGATCGACCAATAGCAAACCACAACCATCCAATCAATTCCACATGGACAAAATTAAGCCCCGCCCTACATTTGTTATTGTTTGAGAAGCCATTTCACTTGGATATACATCATAATTAGCCTGGCTCCACCCTCCTACGTACTTCCGCTCAATTTTAATTTTCCTTCAGTTCTCCGTCTGGGACTGGTATATTTTCTGGTTTTCTCTGGTAAAATTTTAACCGGTCCAATCAGCGAACAGAGGGAGTGGCTGAGAACGATGACGTTGATGTTGTGTGCTAGTTTGAGATGACTTGCGTCACATCCAAACGTTAGCGATTGGGCTGATCCAATAGTTTTAAACTTCAACAGAGTACCCGCCTTCAAGGAAGTTTGTCTCCGCTTGTCAATGGAGAGTGGCCAGACTCTCTGAACAAATGAAATGTACGAGAGTCTGGTAGGACCAGGCTACATTTGTTCTTGTTTGGGAAGCCGTTTCACTCGGATATACGGAACAATAGGGAAGAAAAGTTTCATTGCAAAACACGTCCTATTTCTTATGCAGCTTATGTCAAACACAGTGGCCCTCATTTATCAATCTTGCGTAGAAACGGGCGTATATGTTGGCGTAAGATTATGCTTACACTCCTCTCACCGCCTGATTTATGAAGCTGTGCGCACCTCTGAAATCCAGGCGTACGCAAAACCTGCCCTTGATAAATGCCGCGGCTGAAAACGATCGTCATTAGAATAACACGCCCCTATATATTCAAGTCTCTGCCTCCCCCACGCCCTCATTTTACGGCATGGACACTCGGAAGACGGCAATGAAGCGAAACTTCTCTGACGTGGAGATCGAGACCATCACCAGGGAAGTGGAAAAAAAACGAAATTGTTTTATTTGGGAGTTTAAAGAGTGGGATTAAAGGCGCCCACAAAAAGGTGTACGGTGGAAATCCAGTTTAAATAGCTTTTTGGATGAGAAATTACCTAAAATTACAGCACGTGTTTTGAAATAATTAGCATTTAATTTCGTATCACATCACATGTATTGGGGTGTACAATAGTGATGATGATGTGATGTGGAGTACCATTCATTCACATTAATATAATTGCATGACAATTTGTTAGATTCTTATTATTATTATGATTTGTATTATTAATGACGCTTATTGTTATTTAGAAGAAGAATGTCGTTATTATTATTATTTATTTTATTATTATTTAAAAGAAGAAGAATGTCATTTTTATTGTTTTGTCAGTCTGAATTATGTTCAGTCCCAGTCCGTGCGCAGCTGCCGGGCCTAACCAACATCAGGTAAAGCGCACAGGCTCGCAACTGGAGGAATACATATCAAATGCTTTGGTAAAGTCACACAAATTAAACATTGAAGTCCATGTTGCACAAAAATAAACACTGAAGTTTATAATTACTTCTCTATTCGCACGGGATTAGTATATGTGGGGAGCTCTGGTGATTTGTAATAATCGCAGAGAATGTCTGTGATCTTAATCCCGTGCGAATCGGCCATGTCTGTAATATGTAAAGTAAAAATTCCCCCGCAAATGACCTACCATATTTCGCCAAACACCGAGGTCCTGTGATAATATTATAATTTTTGCAAGGTTTTTGTGTCCTGTGCGCATTTCTATCTTTATCTTTCACGAAGAATGGAGCTAGGCTGCATATAATGCACACCGTTATGACTTCCCGTACGGCCGCGCGGATTATAGGCTACTACTTTCACTTTAGAATGAGCACAATTTGGGAGTAAATTGCTTGAATGGTGTGTTTAATATTATTCTTAATGAAAAACACAAAAACAGAACAGTACAATGACAACTCGCTTAAATGGGCACTTTTACATTTAGCTTTGAAACTGAATCTTCCGTTGTAGCCTATAGCTATTGTTATAGGCTATTGCTCAGTTACGTTTTTAATTGCGTCTGTTCTCTAACTGAACGAAATTATTTGTATTACTATAAAACAATCAAAATGATATCGATACGACTGTTTATAATTTCATACAGCTATATAACGAAAAAACATTTTCAAGTAACATCATATCCGGGAGATAAGTCAGTAAATTCGAGTAAAATCACAGCTTATCCCGTGCGAATGCGCCACGCAAAATTCAGATGTGGGGGAGTAATTTCTAAATCACATGAGGTCCCCAGATAATACTTATCCCGTGCGAATAGGGCTTTATTTGTTGTTGTTGTTGTTGTTGTTTTTTTTACAGTGGGTCATAATATAGCATATCTTTGTCAGTGCGTTTTGTGGTGTTAGGAATTGTTTTTCTGCGCATTTTCGCACTAACTCAAAACGTGCGTACACCACCTCCTGAGCTGGCGTAGGATTTGAGCGTGCCCTACGCCAACGGCCATATTGATAAATCTCAAAGTCACCGTGGTTTTGGGTGTACGCCAGGTGTACGCTGGAAAATTGGTGTACGCACTTTTGATAAATGAGGGCCAGTGTGTCCAATCAAAATCTACGGCGTTTTGCTGCAAGTTCTCCCACTTTGCAGCAGCAGCCAAATTAGACAGATCTAATTCATTCTTCATTCTCAAAAACAATGAGCAAAACTATATGGTATTAAAAAGACTAGATTGAAAACATGATTTTGCAATACGGATAAACATGGTTTATGTTGACAGCATATTTTGTCTTGATTTTTTTTTAATTCTGGTCCTTTTCCTGTTCCTGTAATAACAATATTGCATATTGTTGGACCTATATGCAGTTAACAGTAATACTATTAGATTTCATTGCAAGCTTTTTAGGACATTTTTGTTTGTATAATGTGCTAAAGGCTGGAATACATTAAACGCCTTTACAATTTGCGAACATATTTTAAAACACTAGTCATCATACACCTCCTGATATTGCAAATGATTACAGAGATAAACTGGGCATCAAACCCTAAAGGATCACAGACTTTCAGGTCATGCAGAAATATGCACATTGTTGCTAGGAGACGCATGACAAATGAAAACAAAAATCGTTCTAAAATCGTCTCAAAATATCAGAGATGTTTAATCTCCGACGACTGGATGGAATCATAATCTGAAGCTAAACAAGTCTGTTCCCATCGAAGGATGACTTTCGGCATAGTGTCGACTCCTCCAAGCCTCCTTCTCCAGCGAACTGGGTAAAACATCTGGACAAAAGTCATGAAGTGTGTTCTTCTTCTCAGTCTAAACGGCTGGGATAGAGCAGTCAGGTTGCTTTTGGAGGTTACTTAGTAAATCAAAAGAGTCTGTGGTGGTCTGATATCCTCACTACCCAATATCCGATCCGAAATCCCAACTTTCCAAATGTATTTATTTCACACACACAGATGGTCCAATCAGCTGTAGCTTAGCAACATCAGTTAATTGTGTGTGTATTGGTGGGTAGTGTGTGATGTGCTCGGGATAGATGGACAGATGTTATGATGGCGGCACTGCAGGGCTGCAGCAGTCTGTTTTCATTTCACAAAATAAAGATCCCTCAAAATCACTTTGACTCACTTCCAGCTTCAATTATAGGCCGTTAATTCATTCCTCACCAAATGCAAAGTTGGAGCCTGATCTCTGATCTCTAATCCGCAAGAACACTCTGCACTTTCCACAGTAGCATACACTCGCTTTACAGCATCAATGACATGTTTTGATGTGAGCCCTTGTGAAAAAGAAGCACACTTTAGCATGCTTAATAAAAGAGTACTTATTACAGAAATATACTTAAATGCGAGAATATAAGTGTAAACTGAATATGTTTTCAGACACTATTTTTACAATGAAATCAAAATGTATTATAGTTTAAAACGATATTAAATGCAATTTGCCTCTTAAGTAGGATTTAAGTACATATTTGTATATCATTTCATAATTATATTATATTTAAAATTCTGTGAAAGTGTAATGCCGAATTTACTGGTAAACTAAAATACTTTAATGTCATTCAAACTTGTTTGACATATATTTATGTATATTTAATTACACAACTGTCATTGACCAAGTTGCAGTGTAGTACATTTAAAATATAGGAACTTTAAATTAGTGCTGTCAATTGATACATTTTTTTGTTTTTCATATTTTATACTGTTATCATTTCACAGTTACGCTCCAAATTAATGTAGAAACAACTTAAAGACAGTACATTTTAAATATGTGTTGTAATGTCATCTTTTTATGAATGAAGGCCAGTGTCACTGATATTAATACAGCTACTGATGTCTCGATGAAACTAATTCAATTCATTTAAAATTACAACCTTCACATAAACCCGTTATAATAAATGTCATATTTACCTGTGGCCTGCCTACAGAAATTCAATAGTTATCAAACACTTTTCTTAACTGCATAAATTATAAATTAAATATACACTCGAAAAAATGCTGGGTTATGCTCTGAAATTGCAGGGAACTTGCAAAAATTGCGGTTTGATGAAAAAGAGAAAAAAATGTGATTCCCCCAACACCCTGTTCTCACTCGACTACTACCTTAATGCAAAGAGTCATTTCTTATTACTTCCTATAATAAGCAAGCATACTACATCACAGAAAGTGCTGGGAATAATTAAGTTCTCATCTTGTTTTATTTCAGACCTTAATGGCTCAAACTTACAAAACATTGAGTCAAACAAGTTCTGTAGCTTTACAAAAGGAATATGCTACAACATCTGTAAAAAAGAATGAATAAAATATAAAAAAATTAAATGTGTGCTTCCTGTTTTACAGAGGTAGCTATACAAAACAGACATCTTCTGTTAAAATAAGCGCTTCCAATTTACAAAGTGCAATCTTACTGTAACGTAAATTTACATACTACTAATATACTTTTTGAAACATGATTTAACCCACTGGTAACAAAAAAGTGCAATCTTACAACTGTAAAGTTGCTTTTCGATGATGTTCACATCGCGTAATTACGTCACTTCATAACGTTCCCATGGCAATAGGGGGAAATGGCTGCTCTTGTGTGAAGTAAACGCAACATTTTTCAACTTTCTGCTAAGATGTGACTTTTTTGTAAATGCGGGCGGATATTTTGCGTGCGGAAATCTGCAATTTATGCGGCAAAAATGCAGCGTATTTGAAAAAATGCGGCCCCCGCATATGCCGACTTTGGCTGCATTGAATTATGCGATTGCATAATCACGTTTTTCTGGAGGGACTGACATTAATGACAGACATCATTAGTGGCTGCTGTCACTTTAAGATCGGCCAATGACGCGGGTCTGACGCGCTGTCATGCGCATCTCATTTCCTCGCAACTCTTTAAGTTCATTTAAGACGTTATGTAACTCATTTAAGACTGCTCTTATGAGAACACTCGACAGACGGACATTTTGGCATAATTGTGTGTTGTTGTTTGTTGAAGCACAAAAGAGAGAACTTGATTCTGGCGCGCTGTGTGTGCGCGTGATACTGGCGCGCGTGTTTCTGTGCGCCGTGTGTGTGTTACATAGTCAGGACATTCACAGACAGCGCGTTCTCTTCTGTCTTGTCGCTCTTCAATGGTTTAAAAGCATTTGCATGGGTAAGAGCGTGATCATATAATGTAACGCTAGCCAAAGGATCACAGAAAAAAACGGATGCTGTGTTAAATATGAACACGTTAAACTGAAAAAATGCATTGCATGTGTGTAGAAAATCCTGCTACCATCATGTGATTTGATTGGCTGGCCAAACCTTAATGAGCACAACTGTGAGTTACTTTTGATTGTTTGTTTGATTTCAAGTATGTGTATGATATTCTCTCTCTATTGAATTCTAGTTGTATTTAGTTTTCTTTGATCCTATATATTTGTTAATGCTGATTTCAGATGTATGATTTAGGACATGCTAATGTGTTTGTATTGCATTAATTGTTTCTATTTTTGTTTATGGTTTTATTAGAAACCAACAATTACTGCACGTCATCAATGAGAAATGTCTACTCCTACATGTCAAATAAACGAGAAAAGAGACAGATGACGGAATGAGTTTAATGGACCTGCCAAATCAGCCTAAAATTGGCGAATTAATGCGCTAATTTTGACAGCACTACTTTAAATGTAATATTGAATAACAAACAACCGTTCAAATTGTAAAAAAGTACTTTACATGTTCTGTAGGATGTTAGTCAATGCATTAAAAATAAGTGTGTTGTACTTTGTAATTTTAAAAGTGAATGTACTTTAAAGTAAAACTTAATTTGACATTATTACAAAGTGTACTTTTTAAAGTGCACTACAATTACAATACAATTAAGCACACAAGCCAGCACATCCAGTGCAAGAAGGCTTTGACTATTTTACTTTACATTATTTAATTTATCCGCTATATTGACGAGACCTTTTTGAAGGATGGTTTACTTATGGCCTTTCTCTGCACTTGATCTTAACTGAGACTTGAGAGTTTGTAGACGTTTAAGATGCTGTTGTGTCGACCTTGATTTATTCCAATATTGAGGTGTTCAGAGTTATTTTGATTTTAGAAAATAAACACGATTTCTCATCTTACAAATCAAAAGTTCCTTATTTTCTCTGGTATGGCCCACAGGTGTCGAGGGCTAGTGCATCTTTAAGCCTACATTCAGTACGAGTAAAATACTTAAGTACTGTTAAAATCAGATATTTTAAGACTTTTACTCAAGTTGTGTTGGAATTGGTGACTTGTAATGGAGTCATTTTCGCTGAAAGGAATCTTTTACTCAAGTATGGTTTTCAAAGTACACAACTCCATTACTTGAGTAAAAGTAAAAATACTATTGGTTAAATATTACTCCATTACAAGTGAAAGTTGTAAAGATAGATTTTTACTTAAGTAAAAGTACAGAAGTACATGCTTTTTAAAGTACTTAAGTATCAAAAGTAAAAGTAAACGCATTATTTTATTATTGTTGCATTGTTGTATGAATGCACGCTGTTCCATCATGGTGGTTTAGGCCAGTCATGCTCCATCTGACATGCTAGCATACTTAATTTAAATACTTGTTTAAAAGTTACAAAGCTCTTATCAAAGTCAAAATCATTCTAGAAAAGAAAGGTTTCTACATTGTGCTTATTTGACAGGATTATGTAAACATATTTCTGAAAGGACTTCAGTTAACATTATTAGCCCAACTACGTTTTTGCATGCTAACTAACCTCATTGTGGAACGTTACCTATGCGTTAGCGCTGTATCCACAAGGCTATGGCAAATTGGCGGGTAAATCTATAAAAATCAATTGACCAATCATATTTCATACCAATGTTGACAGCAAATTTTGATTTAGTTTTAGTCAGTCTTTTGACTATAACATTTTAGGCATCTGAATTGTTTTAGTTTTAATTGACTAAAATAAGATTTGAGAAGATTCAATAGACTAAACTTCAGTCCTTGTGGTCTGGCGTCTGAGAGGCAGCTTTCTGTGTGCACTTTCGTGTCGTCGCACTTTTCCAGACTTATCCACGTCTGCTCTTCTGAATTTTAACTTTTAAGCATGACCATGTTTGCACGCACTGCGTCTGGGAACTGCCGCCTTATATTTTGACATCAATTGATTGGTGTTCAAAAAATACTTGGAAATCATTGAACTTCATGTGATCCTACAAGAGTGATTACTGATAGGCTGTCGGCACAAAAAAAAAAAAAAAAAAAACGAATCACGTTTTAAAGAAGAAAACAAATCATCCACTGACTTTCAAAGCGGCTACGACTTTCTACTTCGAGGGCCTTGATAGAAATGTAGTGGAGTAAAAAGTACGATATCTGTCTTTCAAATGTAGTGAAGTAAAAGTCATAAGTTTCCATAAACAATACTACTCAAGGAAAGTACAGATACTCAAAAAGTGTACTTAAGTACAGTACTTAAAGGGGCTATATGCGTTTTTCTGAAATTTAAACTCGCGACTGACACCTGTGGCCAAAAAACAGAACTGCTCTCATTTTCTGCTCGCTCTCGCAGCGGTAGTGACGTCACATCCGCAGACGGCGCGGGAAAAGACGACCCGCCAGAAAATAGGAAAAATAGGATACAGGCTTATAGGTGCACCCACTGTGAGCTGACAAGGTGTCAGTATGCTCATCAGGAGATGTTGGAGTCATAAATGGTAAAATAAAAAGGCTATTGTTACGTTTATTTTGGGGAAAAAGTTGCATATAGCCCCTTTAAGTAAATGTACTTAGTTACTGTCCACCTCTGCTCTTTACACCTCTGGAAAAATGTAACAAATTAGGGTTTACGCTACATTTAGACATCTCCCCAAAATATTAAAACTTTGTTTTGACCTCTTGAAATTGACAATCAATTATCTGAAAGGTTGACACCTCAACCTATTTGTCGAGTGATTTTTAAGAGCTTCAGACCCTTTTTCGAACTCCAGTGGCAGTGGCAGTGTCTTCTGCTTGACACCGAGGACACCTGCTGCAATTCCACACCATGCAAAGCGAAGTGAGGAAAAAGTGAAATCAGAACGAATTACAAAGAAAGAGAAAGAAAGAGATAAGGTTAAAAATAGTTAGCGTCTGGCACAGTATGATTGAGCTTCCAGGGCTCTGAAAATTCACTCTAATTATTCAACGGTATCCCTCTGTCATCCTGGCCTGTGCATTCCTGCTCTGGCAAATCCGAGTCACTCCCACTATTATACATAATTCGGCTGCTTAATTGGCACGGATCGAGCAGAAAGTGGGCTGTGGAAAATCCTCTGAGACTCGCAGGGCCACATCTGAGTGGCTCCATCAGCGCGGCAGTCCCTGAGGTGAGAGAAGTCAGCAAATATTTCATCTGCCGGACTATCAAAGTGCTTCACCTCTGGAGCCTGATTCACTCTTCCACTGCGCGCGCGCGCACGGATGCGAGTGCAAGTGCTGACAGTCTTATTTATAGCCGGAGAGGGAAGATGACGGATGTTAATGCCAGTGAGATTATGCGGTTGCTGCCATAACGATATGTTGGACTTGAGCGGAGAGGTTAACTAAACTAGTCATTTAAGTTATAAGTGGGCCACTGGCATGCGCGAAAGCAGCCTTCAGCCATTCCTCGCTGAGACGCGGCGCGATACAGAGGCCAAAGAACAGCGAGACAAACTGTTTGTGTAACACATTAAAATAGATTCTAATGGCAGTCCCCAAAGACGCATACGTCTCGTCTCAGATCTGGGGCTGTGAAAAGGTGGCAGGGAGCGAGTTTATTGCTAACCTTGGGCTCGTGAAGAGAGTCATTAAACAAAGGAAAAGTGTAACCTTGACCAGAGGGTGAGTCGCCATATATCTCCACACTCGCGCTTTACCTAAAAACAGGATGCGTGACCGTAGTCGACAGGGAGAAAGGTCTTTTTAGAGAGGATAAGTTCTTGCGCTGCTTCATGATGTCATGATTACATCCCGTTCCGCGGGAAAAGGTCATCCGGTGTCGCCGCGACCTCTGAAGAGGTTCACGCCGTGCCAATACAGATAAGAATCAATTTTTAACACCTCACCCCCGAGAGAGGGTTCACTGTCCCAAGACATCAAATTTACTGCGGTGTCACGAGGCGCTGGTGGAACGGTGTCGTGCTGAACGTTTTATTGGGAGAACTGGAAGATTTGGATGGGGGGCATGGAGCTTGCAGTTGGAGTTTATGCATTGTCATTTGTAATGTTTGAAGATATAATTAGCGTATGGAACATCTGCCCACGCGGCTCCTAGAATGAGTGTTTTACACACTGCAGGTTTTTTTAGTCAGCTTATGTGCCATACGTTTCCGTCAGATGCTGAACACCTTGCATTGCCTGCTAGTTAATTATTATTAATAGTTAAACTACCGTTTTTATCAAAAGACTGTAGTATTGTGTCAAATAATGACAGCTGAACGCAAGCGCAAATGAGATTTTAGAGCAGCGGTGGAGGGGAATTTTTCAGTGAATAACCTACATTTGGCTGGATTATGCCACTACTTTGGAGCTATGGTCACTATATGGTTTTGTTTTTTGTTTTTTTTTAAATAAAAGATTGGTGTAAATATTCTTCAAAACCATTTCTGTTCCATGGAAGAAATACAGCATACAGGTTGGTTGGGTAAACTTGGGCTGTTCACACCAAGGATGATAACTATAATAACTATAATGTTTTAATAATCATTCTAATTTTATGAGAATTAAGGCCTGTTCACACTGTGACGATTTTCATGCGTGTTTATCGCCAACGTTTAATGCCTCATGACTAAACAAAGGGCGCTGTGGGTTGTTTTGTTTTTTTTGGACGCGGCATGTTAAAGGTAAAAATTTTCCAGTACAATATCCAAAAACCACTAGGCCAGTGTTATATATTTTGTTCAGTTGAGTACTTACAATATCCCAAATGTTTCCAAGTATTTGTAAATCATGAGAAAATTGCTATTTTACCCGAGGAACCGGGACATGTGAGGGCGTGGCCTGTCGATGACATCATATCTGCGTTACCCTCGGTTTCCGTTTTTATTTTGCAGAAACGCTTTACTCTCACTGCAGTGTGAACAAGTGTCATAGCAGCCGCCGAGAGAACACACAGAGTAACGTCATAACATAATTTTCAACACACTCACATGTGTCTAATATGATAAACAGATCTGCGTTGCCTCATACTCATGACCGGAAAAGCGGAAGTGGCATAATAAAAGTCCTGCCGGCGACTGTGTCATAATAAAAGTCCCGCTGCTCGCGAGGCGTGTGTTGCGTTCATCTTATTAACCATCGCTCCAGCGGCCTTGCTCAGCTCCACAACACTCGGCCCTGCTCTGCTTCACTACAGTAACGTTAATAATCACATCCATGAACATGATTTATACCAGAGTCCTATCCCGACTCTTTTTCCTATCTCTCTTTTTTACACTCAAGACGTGCCGAAAAACGCTGGTGATAAGCGCATGCGATAATAGTCCTGGTGTGCACAGGCCTTTAGACACAGCTATAACAATAACGACACAGAGTCTATTTCTTTCAGAACGATTAATTCCATCTGATGAACAATAGAAACCGGTCAGAATCGACTTGACCTCTTGTTCTTTGTAAAGAAAATCCTGAAAGCTACATAACAGAAGGGCTATTTCTCTACAAATCTGCCATATGAGCAGTTTTCCTCTGTCTAGATCTTTCCAGAATCTTGAGATGTCTGACAATAAGCCAGAGGAACATGTAAGCAGTCTTTAGCTCTGTTCGTTTGGATTGACACAGAGAGGCAGTGATTTCTACTAAACACTGGGCTGCTGCTGATCATGTGGCCACAGGTACAATAAATCCATCAAATCACCAGATCAAGGAGGGATTATAGGTAAACCGCAGACATGAGTGGGCTGGTGGGTGCTTCTACACAACATCACACATTCCTAGACACTTGAAAAAAAGCGAAAATACAGTGTTGAAGTGCATTTTTATATTGGATAATCGAAAATAAGGGTTTCTGGTTAAAAATGGGTTCATTTCATTTACACTGGGTTACATTGTGATGAAAAGTAAAGCTTTCAATCAGCGGTTTGAATCGCCAAATTTCAGCAGTTTGGCGGTTTGACACGCGATCCGAATCATGATTCGACTCACTGATTCATTACGCTTCGAAGCTTCATGAGGCCGTGTTTTGAAATCGTCATCACTATGTAAGTTGTTATTTAGGGTTTTTTTGCGCACAAAAACTATTCTCGCCGATTCATAAAGTTATTTTAGAACCACTGTAGTGAGATGGACTTTGTAACGACGTCTTTAGTGCCTTTTAAGGGTCTTGAGAGTGAACCGTGCCATTGTGCCAATGGAGGCCTTTCAGAGCCATCAGATTTACACTAAAACATTTCTGTTCTGAAGATGAACGGAGGTCTGACGGGTGTCCAACGACATGAGGGGAAGTAATTAACGACAGAATTTTCATTTTTGGGTGAACTAACCCTTTAACAAAACGGCGGTAAATAGAGAAGAGCACTGATACTAAAGCGTATTCTGAAAGCTCGTAAAGCTAGATCTAAAGTAAGACAACGAATGTTATTATCAGCTATTACGGACATTGACCGTGCGATTGCTCAGACGAACGCGCGCCATCAGACAGAAAGAGCAAGACTGATATTTACTGAACGCAGAACGAACCTCGCAAAAGACTTTTAAAGCTGCCGGTTGAAATAAAATGCGCCGTGAGTTCAACCAATCAGCATGTTCAGCGCCCAAATCCCACCCCCGAAAGTTCCCGAACTTTGAAAAAGTACCACCTCGCGAGCAGGGCCATTTGGAGGGGGAAATATTTACCCGGAACTTAATTTAGACCCTGGTTCCTGCGATCGAAACACACCGAGTACCACCCCAAAGTTCCTAGTTCCTGGGGAAAGTTCCTGCGGTGGAAACGCGGCTTTAGTGTGACCAAATGTCCTGTTTTCCCAGGACATGTCCTGTCCTGGCCCTAACATAACAATTTTCTATCCATACAGAGGGGGCATACTTTAAATGTATTGAAATTAATAAGGAATCTTTGAGTAAAGTTTAACTTAAACTTTAAACTGAGATGGTAAGATGGTGGTTCAGTGGGTTAAACCATGGAACTGATATGCAGAAGGTTGCTGGTTTGATCCCAGCGGTCACCGCCAGTGTGTCCTTGAGCAAGGCACTTTACTCCATGTTGCTCCAGAGGGATTGTCCCTGTAATAAGGGCACTGTAAGTCTCTTTGGATAAAAGCGTCTGCCAAAAAAAAAAAAAAAAAAAAACTAATAAAAAAAAACCAGTTGTAAAAATGTGCATATGATTGGGTTTCTTGTACCATGTTGACCACTAGGCATTCTTTAGAGCAGGGTTATTCAAATCTTGCCCTGGAGGGCCAATGCGCTGCAGAGTTTAGCTCCAACCCTAATCAAACACACCTGAACATGGTAAGTGAGTTTGATCAGGGTCAGAGCTAAACTCTGCAGTGCATTGGCCCTCCAGGGCAAGATTTGAATAACCCTGCTTTAGAGTATGCAAAGTAGTTTGAACCTACTTGTGTGTTGTTTGTCATTGCTGCCAAAGGATGGTGGATACAGGGCAGTTGAGAATAGCCCTGTGTGCTTGGCATGGTTTTCAGCATGGACATCACGCCCCTCATCACGCATAGGCATCACGCTCCACGAGTTCTCATCAAACATGATGTTTTCTGGTTTTATAGCCGATAGAGTCGCTGCAGCTTTGTGAGCATTAGCCGCTTTTCCATTGCTGTGCCAAAAGTGAGCGTGCTATTGCGTGCCAGGGCCAGTTGCGTTTCCAGTGGGGCTTGATCGTGCCTCCTTGGGGCTTCCTCGGGGCCAACGGCCAGGGGTTTTTGGCCCCACATGAGGCGGAACTATATTTATATGCGATGCTAAAGGCTGCTTATGCTAACCATTGCCATAATAAATACACATATGATTATTGAAAATACCAGAGAACGCTTAAAGAACTAATACATTATTAGAATTGTGATTTTATTTGGTTTTACAGTATGTTTCATCTGTCTCCGTCAAATATCGATGCTGGAGTCTTGTGTCTTTTAAGTAAAGACCAAACGTTATGTTCATTTTGCTAGTTTTAGTTTTCAGTCGGCTAGGTTCCCCATGCTGGTGAAAAGGTGGGGTTGTGTGACGTTTTTAGAGGCGTGTTAAATTTGAGTTTTAGGGTAGCGCTGCGCGTCTACTGGCCTGACAGTGGAAACGCTGCTTGATTTCGGCCACATAGCTCAAGGTACACACACACACACACACACACACACACCAGTCACAAACAAAAATAGGCCCACATGTAACACTATCAAGATCTCAATAACACCCAATATTCCCAACGGTGTACAGGATACACTTATCTCTACTGAAGCACAAACTAAAAACTGTTCATCACAGACAGACGGTTGAATAAATATGACTGTAAAAGGAAAGAGAAAGATAACATTGTGAACATTCACATGCATATAATGACAGTTTTAAAGCACACAAGAGGATGTGGATGAGAACATGAGGAAAGAGACAAATAAAAGTCAATGAACAAGACAGTAGACATCAGAGGATCTTTATGAATGGGAGCATTTGTTTCCTTGCGAGGGAAGTCTATCAGTTTCCGTCCCGTTTATGGGCTAATTCACGTCAGAACAGGAAATGCCTGTACGAGACAATATGCCAAATTGCTGCGTTTATACCCCTCTTCCTGCCGTTAAACACAACTTTTGTGTGTGCGTGTGTGTGAGAGAGAGAAGTTTCACAGTGCTTTGGGAGAAACCGGATCTAGAAGCATTAGTAACACTGCACATATTTGACTTTCCTGTTTCTCTGCATCTGTCCTAAAAGTCGGAATTTAAACAAAAACATTCTTACACACCCCCAGTAAAGAACGTCCCAGACATTATGTCTAGACAGGACATTATGAGTGGACTTAAAAATGTGAAGTGAGTAATAAATATACACTTGTTTTCTGAGTTTTGTTTGTGAATAATCAGTACTTAATACTCTGATCACAGTGTTTCAATGCATCTGCTATTTTATACAGTGTTTTCTGTAGGCTACAACTGTTTAGTTTTACAATTGTATCATTTATTTCAGATAACCCTGCCTGTAAACAGCATGTGCGAACAGTGATTGACTTTACATGACTAACACGTGGTCTCTTCCTAAGTAGGCGGTCCATAGTCAGAATGTGCTACATAATGCTGCCTTCACGTGCAATCAGAATTATCATAAGTTTCCTAGGTAAAAATTGCACATGAACGCCCTCTGATGTCGTGTTTACCACTGGGAATTTCGGAAGTAATTTTGATACCCAAATTCCCGAGGTGCCATAAACTTTAAACATGGTGGCGGGGAGAATACTGCTGTGACAGGTATTATTTATTAGTTTTTTCCCCAAAACAGCTAGATCGTCTTGTCTTGTCATTAATGTAGTGCATATTTACATATACGAGTAATCATTTGAAACGTATTGTATGTTTTATACACAGCAAAAATAGTCTGCATTTGACCGAAATTACAGAATCATCAGAAAGCGGACTATCTGGATAGCATTGTAAATGTTTATATGGTTATCAGTGCCTGTGACACTACATATCATTTTGGTTTTAATAAGATTTTCCCAATAAAACCGCAAGATTAAACCTGGTGTCCACCATGATTCCTGTTCATTCCAACAACAAAGCACTTGAATGCAACAAGCTCGTAATCATGACTTCTGAAGTGGGAATCTCAAACCCTATTATTGGACATGTTTGGTTGCAGAAATCATTCAACTGTGAATAGGGCATTTCTACAATTGCACTTGGAAAATATTTACCAGTGTGTGTGATGCGACATCCTTACCTATAGGTGTCGGTATAAATCCAAGACCACTATTGTATCGGCCAGTGAAACATAAAGTCTGCCCCGAAACCCACACTTATGGTTATGGCCACTTGAGAGCGTGATAAGTGCGTAGGACTGTCCCAAGTCTGAAAATGTCCAAAAGCTCTGTGTTCTGAACGCACACTAAATCTCTGCTATCTCTAATACCGCTTCAGACTGGTATTTGTGGCTAAGAGTATCCCATCATTCATCACATCCAGGAAATCATGTGCCCTGAAGTCACAAGAACTTGAGGAACACTTTCGAGTGTATGTTACATTAATTAGATATTATAATTTGGGTGGTAAAAGTGTCCCATCGGGTAATCAAAGTTGGGTCAAATACAGAAATTACATCAAATAAATAGATCAAGTGCAAAGGCCGCACATGTGAATATTGGGACTGGCCCATAAACATATAAATATCTGAATGTTCTGAACATCCCAGTAATACAAGTGTCATTTTGCATTCACAGCTTGCCCTACAGGACATTATTGCAAGTTCTCTTTAAAAGTTTTGTTGTGGTATCTGAATGTTGGTGGTCTGTCTCAGTGGTGTTAGGAAGGATTTATGTGGATAATCAGAGTGAATTTAAACACATGATCGAACACATAAACATTGTTCTGTATTTTAAAGAATGTTTTATGAAGTCAAGATTTAACAATGAGACGATCAGACGTCTGAAAGATCTTTTTGTGTGTGTGTGTTTTGGCATTCAGGTGTAGAGCAGACAGTTATTGACAGCTGTCTGTGGAAGCTGTAATATTTAGGTGTTTTTGAAATCATCAAGAAACAGCTGACAACACTGTCACTGCCAAGTGTAGTTCTTACACACAGAAGCAACAAACCCCAGCTGTCACCTATCAGTCTCTCGCATAGCCAGACCGACATTATAGCTGCGTCCCAATTCACAGGCTGCATCCTTCGAAAGACCGATTGCGTCACCGTGGCGTGACGAAGGCTATCCCGATCTGAAGGCTCCTCCAAATGCGTCCTTCGTTTCCTGTGAAATGAAGGATATAACAGATGGATCCTTCACGGCCTTGCCTAACCCAGAATTCATTGTGCGGCAGTGATTTTTGTCTGAGAGAAATTACCGAATTACACTTTTAAACATAAGTAAAGGGTTTCAGTTTACTCAAATATCCAATTCAACAAATGATTTAAAAACAGTTCAAATATATCCTATCTTACTAAGATATGATTATATATCGTTTATACTCTACAGAAATTGACCGTGGTGAACATATTTAGACAGTTTGTGAACCCTGTTTTCTAGTCAGACAGTTTAATATAACTTTTAAACATTACTGTCAGTTGCAAGGCGACACGAAAAGTCCTCTGTAGGCTAGACCGTCCCATTTACCAACGCTCAGGCCGACCTTCGCGGCTTTCGAAGGATACAGCCTCTGAATTGGGACACACTCTGTGCTCTATAACCACTGCAGATGGCCAAGGACCGCCCACTTTTTCATTCGCAATTCCATAAGTGCAGATGGAAGTGTAAAGTCTACTGACGACGTGCAAATGAAAGAACACAGATGCAGCCGAATCATAATGACCAACGCAGTCTACCAAGAGTAGCACAAACTAGCGTCTGGTTTAAGACGTGCTTTTTTTGGACGGTAAATAATAACGCGAACACCAGTAAATTGACGAGCGCAAACCTTAGTAAATCACCTCGCATGATTCATTTAAATACTCTCCTCACATAAATGTTGCATCTGAAAGAGACACTCCTACAAATGCATATGCAATAAGGTCAGTCACGGCATGTTTAACCCTCTGGGGCTCTTCGGTCATTTCTGAATTTTTTAAAATGAAAATTGTGAAAAATCGTAGCTTCATTGGAATGGTCCGAAACTTGGTGACATTATTGGTACTTGGTATATGAACACCCCAAAAAATTGGGGACAGGATTTGAAAAGCCTAAGTGGTCGTAAAAAAAATGGTCACACTCAGGACCTTCGGGTCAAAAAAGACCCTCTTTGGAAATGAATGGGAAATAATTTCCCATTCATTTCCTATGGGGGTCATTTTTGACCCGAAGGTCCTGAGTGTGACCATTTTTTTTTTACGACCGCTTAGACTTTTCAAATCGTCTGCCCAATTTTTTTGGGGTGTTCATATACCAAGTACCAATAAAGTCACCAAGTTTTGGACCATTCCGATGAAGCTACGCAAGATCCACTATAGTGGTACAAATGCTCAATGTGTCCACCGGATGGCACCGATCTCATTTAAAAAATTGCTTTCATGAGGCCTAGGCTTGACTCTAAAATGAAATACAGCTTTAATAAAATAAAAATAAAAATGATATATAGATATACATTTTTTATTATATTCAATGGGAAAAAAATGGGTCATAATTATTGCATAAATATTAATTATAAATCATAAAATTATCTCAAAACACCAAAAAAGAAAAGAAGGTGCTATAGTCAAAGAACCGCTGAAGAACCGCTGAAGAACCACTGAAGCACCAAAATTGGTGCTATATAGCACTAAAAAAGGTTCCCCTATGATTACGAGCCAAGAACCATTTTTGGTGCAGTATAGAACCTTTTTTTTTTAGAGTGTTGTTTTCAAGCCGCATCCGCATCGCTTCATTAGAGAAATGTATTGTTTGCATATTGTGGTGGCAGTTTAGGAAATACGCCATGGCCAATGAGTGATGTGGATGTTGTCATGTGACTGCATTTTGGTTTGTTTCAACTGGTTCAGTCAGTGTGGTGTGAAAAGGCAGAATATTGCTACAATGTATAATTGTTTGCCCTTGGTTTCCGACCAAATGAACTGAACAAGAGATGTGAAAGCACCCTAGAGTTTAAATATGCCCTTCCTGTTTGGCGCCCCCTGTCTGCTAGGTCAACTGCTGCTTTTTTCTGCTTATAAACTCCAAATACACTAATACTGTATTTGGGACTGTAAGAATGAATATACTTTCATATGAAGCATTGGTTGCTGTATACTGAAGCATTTATTCAATATGCTCTGATCTGGACTTATTCACCCTCTTACCTCTCTAGTCTTCATTTTTCTGACTAGACCTCTCCTCTCCTCTCCTCTTCTCTCCTTTCTTCCTCCCACCTTTCAGCATTCAAAAATAATTGCATAGTTATCCTCAAATTAATGCCTAACTGTTTTACAACACACTGAGAGAAAAGGCCAAGCCAATTACTATTCTGCGTTCACCTTACAGAAGAGGATATTATGCTAATGACCCTCCCTACATGAACATAAAAAAGCTTTTATTTCCTCCGACAGACTCTCTCTCTCTCTCTCTCTCTGAGTTAAATGCATTAAATCATAGAATCATTTTGTTCTCCAATCAGGGAAGGCTATCCAGACAGGCATAGATGTTCCACACACTATCTTTGGTGGTGACAGTAAAAAATATCCCAGAGAATTAAGGGTCAAATGTGAACTCTGACTGAAGCAATGGTTGTAAGTGTGTGTTATACACATGTTCATTTTTTGCAAGCATATGTGCAAGCAAAACTATGACTGTCATAGATGGCCCTCAGGACTGTGTTGACACTTTCACACCTTTACACACATGTGGACACACATCTCGCTGTCCCACTGCAAGCACAAAGTGTTTATTAAACTGAGACCAGATGAACCACAAGAGCTTTCAGCCACATGCCGGAATTTTACACATTAAATTAAAAATAACATGGCAGAATCACTAGATATTTATAAACGCAACCTAAAATATCACCATAACCATCCGATGGGGGAAAAAAACATATTGACAACTCAGGGCCAGATTTGCTAACAGCGTGCACCAGCGCAAACCCTCATTTGGCGTTAAAAATGACTGTCAGGATTTACTAAAGACACACAGTGAAACTTTGGACAGGGTTATTTATGTGAGGAGAGTATTTAAATGAATCATGCAAGGTGATTTACTAAGGTTTGCACTCGTTAATTTACTGGAACAAGCATGTCTTAAACCAGACGCTAGTTTGCGCTGCTCTTGGTAGATTGTGTTGGTCATTATGGAAATGATCCGGCTGAGTCTGTGTTCTTTCATTTCAACCCGTCAGTAGATCATTCGAAGAACTTTACACTCCCATCTGCGCTTTTTTGGAATGGCGCTCCTACGCTAATTTGCCCTGTTTAGTAAATGTGTTTTACAATGGCTAAAATGACAGAAGAATGTAAATAAAGTTGTGATGAAATGAAAGTGGCAACAGAACTTTTTTCTTTGTATTGTGTCCGTAACCATGTCTTGAACATTGAGGTGGACCAAGTTTTGTTTTGGGGGGGTCTTTTTGTTTAAAGAAATTAAATAATTAAAGGATTAAAAGGGATTTAAGGGTATAACAAAGAAATGGTCAAATAAGTTCTAGGTCTAATTATAGCCTATATAGTTGTGAAGTAATCCATTTAAACATTCTATTTGCAAATAATATTTTATTTAAAGGTGCACTATGTAACTTTTCCGTCCTCTAGAGGTTGTCTATTCAAAACTAAGGCGTAGTTTGATGACGGCAAGTTTGAGCGCAGACTCTTGGGACATGTGGTCTTCACCTCACAGCCGGTGGGAAAGAATCGGGATAGGACTCGGGCAGAAATCATGTTGATGGATGTGATTATTAACGTTACTGTAGTGAAGCAGAAGCAGGACGAGTGTTGTGGAGCTGAGGAACCGCTGGAGCGATTGTTAATAAGATGAACGCAACACACGCCTCACGAGCAGCGGGACTTTTATTATGACACAGCATAGCTGTCAACATTGAACATTGAAAATAAGGGAGATTTCCCGGAATCCATCCACAAAATAAGGGATTTTTTCTACACGATTCTCACCCACAAAAAAAAAAAAAAAGAGTCTAAAGAGTTTATAACTACACAAAATATTTTGATTTTGGCCGTCAGCGTCCTGATCCATCATTGCACATCACACTCATCTACTCTACTCTCCTTGAAGTTTACTTCCCGCTACTTTTCCCTCTTCCTCTCGCCCGCGGCTGCAACTGTCTTCTTCTTCTTCTTCTTCTTCGATAGTAGCCTAAGCCAGTGTTTCCCAACCTTTTTTCAGTCATTTTATCATACGTTACGCTAGGGGTATAACGGTACAGACGGTACATTGCTCACGGTTCGGTTTGTATCACGGTTTTAGGTTCACCGTTTCGGTACGGTTCAGTATTTGCTATGTTAAGGGAAAAAAGGACTACTGTCAAATAAAAAAAAAGAAAATAATAAGAACAAATAATTTATATACAAGCAGGAGCACAAATAAATACTATCGAGCAAATATACTAATAAAATAAACTATGCTTTTCAGGTTTTTCAGGTACGTCTAACATTAGTTTTCAGGTACAGAAATTGATCAAATGTAAAATAACATTGCATATTTGACTGTTTAAATAAAAGATTAATCCTATTAAACTTACAAAAGCTATTCAATCAAGAGCAGTGAGTGATGCCCTTGTCTTTTGTTTGACATTAAACAGACAGCAGTAAAGGCTCCTGCCCCTTTAAGACCTCGGATATGCGTCGTCTTTTCTGGACTGTATTAAGTTTACTTAAGGCATATACAGACTATGTCTGCTAGAATACTCATCAATATGAACATGTTGACACACTTTTTGCGTGAGTTTGTCCGTTCAAGAGCAAGACTTGAAAGAGAACTCAATATTTGCGCGCTGAGAGACGTGTGCGCGCTCTCGGATGAGTGCACAGACACATTTTCTCACAGTGCGCGTGACTTCTCATTCGCGTCTTCTGGCACTAAACCAGATAGTTGCGTGTTCTGAGTTAACACAATCAGAAGGTAAAAATACGGGATATTTTACGGGAAAATACTAAAACGGGAAGACAGCGGGAAAAGAGCTAAAATACGTGAGAAACCCGGAAAAAACGGGAGGGTTGACAGCTATGTCACAGTCGCCGGCAGGACTTTTATTATGACACAGTCGCCGGCACCACTTCCTGTTTTCCGGTCATGAGTATGAGGTAACGCAGCTCTGCTGATCATATTAGACACATCTGAGTGTGTTGAAAATGATGTAATGATGTTACTCCTATGCTACTAACACTTGTTCACACTGCAGTGAGAGTAAAGCGTTTCTGCAAAATTAAACCGGAAACCGAGTGTAACGCAGATATGATGTCATCGACAGGCGACTCCCTCACACGTCCCAGTTCCTCGGTTAAACTAGCAATTTTCTCATGATTTACAAATAGTTGGAAACATTTGGGATATTGCAAGTACTCAACTGAACAAAATATATTGTATATATATTGTTTTTTGCATGTTTTAAAAATATGTACACATTCACTGCCAGGAACTCTTTTTTCCCTCAGACCTGCTGCTGTCTGGGTTTCCATCGTGGTCTAAAGTACACGTGAAGATTAGTCCGGTGACATAGGACTTCATGTGACTTCCCACTGGATTTTGTCCTCCGCATATAAGCTTAATAAAGCCTGAACCTCGTCGTCAGTCCATCAGTCGTATTTTTTAAACCCCATTGTTGATTCGAATAGCAAACAACTCTTACTGCACACACCACAACAGACTTTGAGGTTGAAATAAAATGCTGCGTCAGCTCAACCAATCAGCATCTTCAGCGCCGGAGTCCCACCCCCGAAAGTTCCTGAGCTTTGAAAAAGTACTACCTCGCGAGCAGGGCCGTTTGAAGGAGAACATTTTTACCCAGAACTTTATTTAGACCCCGGTTCCTGCAGTCGAAACACATCAAGTACCAGCCAAAGTCCCTAGTTCCTGGGGCTTAACGCAGCTTAATATGTCATAAATGTACAAAAAAAAAAAAATTCTTGTCTCATCACATTCAGTTATGAATGACATAATTTAAATGATTGCATATTTTCAATTCAAAATGGCAAAAGTATGTTAAAAAGTAGTTTGCATCATTGTATGTTACAGTTTATCCACAAAACAGTTGTCAAATATTAAATGTTTAGCTACTAATATCTTACCATGCACATGCTTTCACTGAAAACATTAAAAGTGCTGCGTTGGAATTCACACTCGTCTTCATATTAAGCCCCGCCTTCTTTGATCTGATTGGTCATCGTTTTGACATTGACAAGCGATGTTAGACCGATGAGGCAGACCAGCCTAAAAGTGTACATCTTTAAACCGTCTGACACCCTAACCACAAACAGAGCCGTCCGTAATGGAGAGCAGCATTACATACCAAATATTAGGGGGGACAATTTAGCCATTTCCAATTATTGGGGGGGTTGTGGACTTGAAGAGGGGCGGGTTTAAGTGCACTAACTGAATGAAGAAGTCCTACATGCGTCACCAGAGAGAAAATCCACTTATGACATTCTGATTAAAGGATTAGTTCAGTTGAATTAAAATTTCCAGACAATTTACTTCCATGTCATCCAAGATGTCCATGTCTTTCTTTCTTCAGTTGAAAAGAAATGAAGGTTTTTAAGGAAAACATTCCAGGATTTTTCTCCATATAGTGACTTCAACAGGGACCAACAGGTTTAAGGTCCAAATTGCAGCTTCAAAGAGCTCGACACGATCCCAGCCGAGGAATAAGGGTCTTATCTAGCCAAACGATCAGTCATTTTCTAAAAAATATTTAAAAATTGTATATTTTATACCACAAATGCTCGTCTTGCTCTAGCTCACAACTTCAAGTATACAAAATCTCATTGAAAAGGGTGAAAAACTCCATCTCATTTTCTCCTCCAACTTCAAAATAGTCCGACATCTTTGTTTAACCTTTTTTTTGTGAAGGGCGTTTGACTTAGTCTTTGCACGTTTGCTTTATAAACACTCGATTAGTACCTCTGCCTACAAACGCGTGACCTTTCCAACGTGATTACATAATATGTGGTGGATCGCAGAGCAGTGCAAGACAAACATTTGTGGTTAAAAAGCATATACATTTTTATATTTTTTAGAAAATGACTGACTATTTTCAAATATTCAAAAACCTCAAAAACCTTCATTTCTTTTCGACTAAAGAAAGACATGAACATCTTGGATGACGTGGGGGTGAGTAAATTATCAGGACATTTTAATTTTGAAGTGAACTAATCCTCTAACCCTTTAACTGTCACCCCCCTTTTTTTGAGAATAGACGTGGAAATGCACTATCCAAACTTAAATGGCTGTAACTCAAGAATGCTTGGAATATAGACCTAAGTTTGGTCTTGTTTTAAAGAAGACACTCGGCAGATCATTGCTGAAGTGAAAGCACTTCAAAAGATGAAAGTCTGAAAAAGTTATGGAAGTTTAAATTTACTGTAAATTAAAAATACTGTAATAAATATTTTATTTAAAATAAAATTGCTCTAAAATTACTATAAAATCAAAGCCATATGTATAACCAAATTGTGTTCCAAATTTGAAGTTGATATCACAAAAATGCAAGTTCCCATGAGGTTGATTTAATTTAATGCATTTTCCTGTAACACATGACTACATTTCTATCCAAGTATCACAAAATATGGAACCTTGAGACTCTGACTCTGATGTGTTTTGTCAAGATTAGAAAAGATTTGAATCATAAAGTAGTTAAAATACATTTTGTAATGACACCGCCCACTATGGGGAGGAGCCCGCTAGAAGAACTTAGAGTAGCGTTTCCATGGTAACGCAACGTCCGAATTCAAAACGGTTTTCACAGGATGAATTTTGAGTTTGTAAGCGTTCGAATGACACCCTAATTAATTACTAAAATATATGATGCGAAAAAAGCCGATCAAAAAAAGATCGCCATGTGGCAGTTAAGGGGCGAAACACCACAAGGTCAGAATTGTTACATGTACATGAATCAGTCACAATAACATCTATGACATTTACAAACCTGACCTGCTCTAATGACTTCAGAGTAACGAGCATGAATGGTTTTTTTTCTGTCTGTATTGCACATAATACATTTTAGGACTTGTGTATTCAGTTCCATCAGGTTTTGTAACGCAACCGAGATTCTCCTCGCAGGTTCATTGTTCTCAATCCTTACACATTACTTATGCAGATATTTAACATGGCTTCAGAAGCAACTCAGCCTGACATTACTGGCACTGAGACTTGCATGTTAAGTCCGGCATGAGCCAGATTCATTTATCAGAGCGCAGACGGGCTGTCAGTGAGCCGTAATGAAGTCCAGCAGCTGATGAACCCAGATATCACTCCAAACAACAGAGAACACGTCCTATTCAAACCATTCACCCGCCATTACGTCTGGCTCCATGGCCTGAAGATGGATGCAAAGCGACAGCAATCACACACACATCACCGGAGTTTTAGCTCACCACGTGAAGAGGAATAAAACCAGTCGTTTCTCGCTCTTATGAACTTTTCTTGTTTCCAAGAACGAAAAAAAAAAATGCTAATGAAACACATAAACAATGAATAATTCATGCGAGTAAACATTTTCCTCTATCTGAGGAGCTTATGCATAATTTATACGATAATTTCACTATATTTCAGTGTTTTAGACCGTTTCCTCACTCATACTGACCCATTTTATCTGTTCATAATTCATAGAGCATGCACAGACATTTACTGTTGTCTCACTGTATCCTCCGTATTCGGTGGCTTCAGTAAGAAGCAGAATGCTGCAGACTAATCATACTCATGTTTGCCATAACTGGACTCAAATGTATAAATATTCATTCGTAATCAGCAAATCACACAGTGTGCAGCACACCCAGAGTTTAAGGTGCATTATGCATCATTATAAGCTAACATGGGCTTTAGTGTACTGCACAAATAGATTTATATGCAATGAGATATTTGTGCATTAGTGCATGCATGTGTTAGCATTTCTCTGTGCGTGTGTGTTTAAGGTTAAATAATTACAGATGGTTTTAGTTATCTAGTTATCATCCCTCTTTTCTCTCTTGCTCTCTGAGAGTCTGTAAGACTGTTCTCATTCATTACTTGAGGCTAAAAGAGTAGAAGGGCTGCATATGTGCTCTGTCGTCGGAAAAACGTTTTATGGAGTATTGATTATAAGCAAGTAAGTATAACATCTAGAAAACAAATGGTAAGACTTTATTTTGATGGTCCACTCTACTAACTATAATTAACTTTGCAACTATATGTCAACTTACTAGCCCTAACCTAACAGACGACTAATACTCTAATGAGAGTTAGTTGACAAGTTACAAATGAATGAGAGTCTAAAGTGGACCATTGATATAAAGTGTAACTAAAAAAAAAATAATTCTGTTCTTTACAGGGTTTCACTTTATTTTGAATGTCCATTTTAGACATTCTACCAGAGGTGGACAGTAAATAAGTACATTTACTTGAGTACTGTACTTAAGTACACTTTTTGAGTATCTGTACTTTACTGAAGTATTATTTTTTAGGGAAACTTTTACTTTAACGTCACTAGATTTGAAAGACAAATATCTCACTTTTTACTCCACTACATTTCTTCCAAGGTCCTTGAAGTCGAAAGTCGTTTCTGTAGCAGCTTTGCAAGTCAGTGGATGATTTTTTTTTTTTTGCAGACAGCCTATAAGTAATCACTTTTGTAGGGTCATGAAGTTTCCCAACATTTTATTAACACTGATCAGTTTATAGCAAAATGGAAGAAGACGGTTCCTCGGCACAGTGTGTGCATCCATGGCCATATTAGAAAGTAAGTTTCAGTTTTCTGAAAAGATTAAAGATTAGTTTTGTGGGCATACACTTGATGAATGTCTCATAAAATGTTAAAAAATGTAAATGTCTGCGAGAAAGAGAAGCATAGACATATGGATGAATCATGAAAAAGCATGATGAAAAAGCTCAGTTCAGTCTGGTTTTTGTGCCTCTCAGATGCCAGAGCACGAGTACTGAATAGAGCTTTCTTTTGCGTTTTTTCGCACTTAAACAGACCAATACAAACAAAATGTCAAAATTTTCATTTTGGAAAGTATTCACGTAAACAAAGTTGATTATGTCTTAAGTGAACGTAAACCGTTGGGGAATATCAGATGTGTATCTGTATTGTCACAATTCGTCCTGTGTGAGTGCCCATGAGAACCACCTGAGGGCACTCCACTCCAGACTGTCACTCCATCAAGGACTACATCTCCCATAATCCTTTGCCCGGACTCTTCAACACCCATTGATTACATCCACCTGCACCCCATTACCTAGTTAGCTCACCCTATATAAGCCTGTTCATTCTGTCATCATGGCTAAGTCTTGTTTAGTGTTTCTACTGCAATTCTGAGCGTTTCCCTGGTTTCATGTATATTGGTCTATGATTACTTGCCCGTTCCGTGGATTACCCTTTTGCCTGTCTCTCCTGTTTTCTTTGCCTGTTTGGACTGCTTTTCTGTGTATGACCTTTTTGCCTGTACTTTTGACTACGATTGTGGATTACCCTTTTATTAAAAACTGCGTTTGGATCCTCAACCTTCTGACTCAGAGCAGTACGTGACAAGTATATAGGATGTGTGCATTCTGCCTTAAAGTGACAGCAGCTTTGTAACTTTTATACAAGTATTTAAATTAGTTCAAGGTGGTCTTATGCTAGCATGTGGGATGGAGCATCACTGACTGGCTTAAACCACCATGATGGCTATAGCGTGCATTCATACAACAATGCAACAATAATAAAATAATGCATTGACATAAAAAAGGAAATTTACTTTTGATACTTAAGTACTTTTATAAACAAGTACTTCTGTACTTTTACTTAAGTAAAAATAGTTTTTTACAACTTTCACTTGTAACGGAGTAATATTTGACCAGTAGTACTTTTACTTTTACTCGAGTAATGGAGTTGTGTACTTTGTCCACCTCTGCATTCTACTAACTATAAGTAACTTTGCAACTGCAAGTCAACTAACTCTCATTAGAGTATTAGTAAACTGTTAGGTAAGTGTTGGTAGAATAAGTCGACATAGTCAGTAGAACGTCTGTTGGAGATCATTTAAAATGAAGTGTGAGGAGATATTAAGCAGACGGTCTACTGATACTCTAATGAGAGTTAGTTGACATGTAGTTGCAAAGTTACTTATAGAATATCTAAGGTGGCCTTTTTGAAACTTTTGAAAAGGGCGGGATATATCGGACCGCTCTTCCCCTTTTTTAAAACAGCCAATAACCAGAGCCCTTAAGCTTGGTAAAGCCGCAGTTTTCTCCTAATCTCCTCCATATCACTTTAAAATACAGCATTCAGTGCAGAATTCAAACCAGTCCGATATGTTTTCTGGTCTGTGTCGACTTGTCATATGATCCGCTCTGTTCTGTCGGGCACTCAAAAAATAACTATTTGAATGAACATTAAAAAATCATGGAAAGTATTTCCACATGATTAACTTGCTTTATTTCAGCATTATGCAATTCTGTTATTCCAATTGAATGTACTTACGTTGGGTCAACTTCATTTATTAAGGATGATTCAACTTATTTACTATGGTTAGGCACAGCTTCATTTAATAGTGTCAGCCCAACTCATTTGCAATGTATTGGACCAACTCAATTATTTAAGTTAGCCTAACAAAAGTGCTTAAAGGGTTAGTTCACCCAAAAATGAAAATTCTGTCATTAATTACTTACCCTCATGTCGTTCGACACCCGTCAGTTCATCTTCGGAACAGAAATGAAGATATTTTAGTTGAAATCTGATGGCTCTGAAAGGCATCCATTGGCACAATGGCACTTTACACTCTCAAGACCCTTAAAAGGCACTAAAGACGCCGTTACAACGTCCATCTCACTACAGTGGTTCTACAATAACTTTATGAATCGGCGAGAATAGGTTTTGTGCGCAAAAACCCCCTAAATAACGACTTATATAGTGATGACGATTTCAAAACACGGCCTCATGAAGCTTCGAAGCGTTATGAATCAGTGAGTCGATTCATGATTCGGATCGCGTGTCAAACCGCCAAACTGCTGAAATTTGACGATTCAAACTGCTGAATCGACTCAATGATTCATAACGCTTCGAAGCTTCATGAGGCCGTGTTTTGAAATCGTCATCACTATGTAAGTCGTTATTTAGGGTTTTTTTGCGCACAAAAACTATTCTCGCCAATTCATAAAGTTATTGTAGAGCCACTGTAGTGAGATGGACTTTGTAACGACGTCTTTAGTGCCTTTAAAGGGTCTTGAGAGTGAACCGTGCCATTGTGCCAATGGAGGCCTTTCAGAGCCATCAGATTTCAACTAAAATATCTTCCTTTGTGTTCTGAAGATGAACGGAGGTCTGACGGGTGTCGAACGACATGAGGATGAGGAATTAATGACAGAATTTTCATTTTTGGGTGAACTAACCCTTTAATGCTGAAAGAAAACCATTTAATCACATGGAAATCCTTCCCATTATTTAATTACATTAATTCAAAGAATAGCTTTTGAGTGCATTTACAAAACCTTTTACAAGAGTTTATTGGCTAGCCAGAAGATTTTGCCCAGAGTAGTTTTTTTTTTTATTATAATAAAACAACTTTAATTGTTATTAGTAGGTCCTCACCCCAAGCACATGCTCTACACTTCACCACAATAACCTCCAAAAACACTAACATAACACACACTTTTAAATACCAACATAACAAAACATTAAGCATTAAAAAGTCTCTCAATTTTCTCATCTTGTTACAAATGCATCAAATTGCACTTTATTTAAACATTCACTCTCCGAATTCAGCCCCTTTGCAAAGCATGATGGGAAGTGAAAGTCTTATTTCTTTGGGTTACTTGATTGAAACATGTTATTTAAAAGATATTATTTAAGAAATCATGCAATCATGGGTGTAATCACTAGAGGTCTCTATGGAGAGGCTTGAGAATTCCCCAGTTCTCTTTTGAACACATTTAATGATTTTTTTGATGGATTTGAATATATATTTAAAAAATCTCAAAGACTATTTATTATAGTTTTAGATTTTTTTGTTGTTGTTAGAAATATAGATTTTTTTTTCTGTGAATTTGTGTTTTTGCAGATTTCCCATTCATTTCTTATGGTGTCATTTTTGACCAAAAAGCATAAATGTGGTTCATAGGCTCATTTTTTTCATAGGTGTGTGTGTGTGTGTGTATAAGTGTGTGTGTGTGAGTGGATGTGTCAATATCACACTCTTGATGTTTTAGAGTGTCACCCCTTTACTGCTGTGTACTTTTTTTCAGCATCGTGGCCGATTTGTAGATTGTACACACAAATATTCAGTGATTTTTTGTGTTTTTGCCGATTTCCCATTCATTTCCTATGGTCGGTCATTTATGACCAAAGACAATGAACGCTACTGTTTTTTTACGACCAATTAGCATGCTCGAATCATGACCCCAATTTTTTTGTGTGTTTACATATATGCTGGAAAAGTCAGAAATGACCGAAGAGCCCCAGAGGGTTAATACTAAAAGCCTAAAAACTTTAATATTTAATCCTGCATAAAGAGAGTTTTACGAGGCACTTTGAGTGAAGCTGTGTATTTGCATTGAGGAAAAACTAATTTTTGCTAGCAATAAATCTGTCAGTTCATATGGTCTTAAAATGTGGCCAAAGAGCAAACTTTACAAACTGTGACTGAATCAAAAATTTTAAAAACGTTTTAAATTGCCTCAAGTTGTTTTTATTTATTGTTTATCTAATGAACAATATTTATAATTTTTTTTAGATTTTATATATTTTACAAGGAAGAAAAAAGAGGGGAATTTTGTGATTTTATGTTTTGAAATTATGATAATATTAGTTAAAGATTCAATCTATCATTACTGCTCAATAAACATTTATGATCATTATTAATGTTGAAAACAGTTGTGCTGCCTTGATATTTTGGATCCAGGATTCTTTAATGAATAAAAAAACTGCATTTATTTGAAATATAAATATTTTTGCAACATTATGAGTGTCACTTTTGATTAATTGAATGTGTCCTTGCTGAAAAAAAGTAGCATATTACTTTTCTTTCAATAAATAAAATACAAATCGCACTGACCACAGACCTTTGAATGGTAGTGTATGTAAACTGGGTCAATAATATTTGAACAAAGTTGAACTTGCAGAACTTTTTCTCTGTCAGAGTTTGGCCGGTTCTTCTCTCCCACAGTCTCCAGCTGTCCAGTGGGGTGCGCCAAGCTGCCTTACCATACAAGCACTCTCTCTCTCTCTCTCTCTCTCTCTCTCTCTCTGGTCTCGATCACCTTCTCTCGCTCAGATGCAGAAACGGCCAGACCTCAGTGTGTGGATGCTGCCCTCCGCCCTGATGATGATGAGCATGTGGGATCCAGAAGATTCCAGCAGACTGTTGATTATAACGCCATCACAGTGTAAATGTGACACATGGAGAAGGAAAAAACACATGCACATTTGTGGATATCCAGGGCTAATTCTACAATTTGAACTAAGTACAATAGCTCTAAAGTTAAAGGGCTGTGCTTGCAATGTCACGGTCACGGTTCCAGCAGAATCTCAGTTTGAATGCACTGAGTTTAGTTTGAAGTTGGCAAATGCACAGGCTACATGAATGTTTGCCAATGCGTATTTGGGGGTGTTGTGAATTGCATTCTAATACTTGGAAAAGTTGTCTTCCAGTGCCATCTCAATGTTCCTCGGCTGGTGCAGGAAATATACATCTCTGCTCGTGGAAAGCTATGGAAGGTTTTGAGCAACTGCCATAAAACATCAAAAGAAGAAGGCAAGCCTGCAACCTTTAGGCAAACAAAAGCGTAACGGCTAATGCTTCTCCAGAGGAGAAGAGGCTTCACTGCACTGAATAAATGCTTTTGTGTGCCCGTCTGCTAATCTTCAACATGTTTAATGCTAAACAACACTTTTGTTGGGGACAATATGTAGATTTTACTACACTGTAAAAAATATTGTTGGTTTAACTTAAAAAAGTAAGTAACCTTCAAATTTTGAGTTCATTGAATTTAAAAATTTGAGTTAATACAATGAAGGAAATTGGTTTAATAGATAGAAACTCAAAACATTATTGTATCTGAACCACATAAATTAGAATTTTTTTTGTGATAAATCATGAAAATAGCACAGTTTGCCATGTTTCACTGCATTATTACAAATAAAACACAATTACGCATATGCTTTTAATAATATTTGAATAAAGGGTGATGTCGATTCTCAAATGTTCATTGTATTAACTCAAATTTTTAATTTCAATTAACTTAAAATTTGAAAGGCAACCAGGTAACTTTTTTTTTTTTTTTTTTTTTTTTACAGTGTATGATAAAAGGTTATTTTATGAAAGGCAGAGAAGGGAATGTCATGACAAGTATGACTCATTTACGGCATTATCATAATATTTCATAGTAATATTGAGTGATATTGTATCTTGTCTAAAGAAAGTAAAAAATACAGATGTCTTCTTTCATGGCTTTCAGGTTTTACCAGTTATTGAATTGTAACGACTATTATAACTGCACACATATGACGCTGATTATTGTGCATTGTAATGAATAAAGACACAATGAATACTAAAAAAATATTGTTTAGTGAAAAGCTTTCTATCGCTGACAGGTTAGTCTTGTATTGTAATGATTTATGACTGTTGTGTGCCTAATGATGATGATATAATGCTTTTAAACGAATGAAGGTAAACAAAATACATCTAATTTGAATGAATTCAATATGTATTGAATTACAATGAAGTGTTGTGTATTCTTAAATGTAGCTTTATGCGCCCTGCAGTAGCTACTTTGCAGCAAATAGAGATATTCACTTTCTTTTTTCCGCTGTAAAGCGCATTTCACAAACAATGCAGTCCTACTGTACCTTTCTAGCGACACAACACCAAATATAGAACATTTATACACAAGACCAGCGCGCTAATAATCCAATAGAAACTGATTAACGTAAACTGGGGCACTGACGTCACTGTCTGCTGAGGTGCTTCACGTGATCCAAGTTAGCCGTTACGCTTTTCCCAATAAACCCTTTTCACATTTCCGGGTTTCTCAGAGCGGAAGTCGTCATAGTTGGTGAATGAGAGAATACATTAAAAGCCCTCTGAAGTGCCTTGAAACGCGCAGCATTATTCAGTGTGTTGACGTCATTTCCCCTGAAACGGCTCCAGCTGTTAGCAGCTCCTCCCCTTTTTTGAAACAGCCAATAGCGTTTCGTTAATACCACAGTTTGACTAGAGCCTTTCTGTTTTGGGAAAGCCACAGTTTCTTCCTAATCTCTAACCGTTTAGCATCATAATCTCCTCCATATCTCTTTGAAATACAGCATTCTGTGCAGAGTTTAAATGGGTCCGATATGTTTTGTTGTCTGCGCCGACTCGTGTATAAGATCCGCGCTGGGCTCTCGGGTCTCTAGTCAACGGCTCTGGTCTAGACTGTGTGTGTGCGCTGCAGCGGTGCGTGTGAAACTAACGTGAAACCAGACTTCATTCGCCTCCACTGAAAGCATATTTCAGACCAATTTCAGCCGCTAGCTATTTATAGTGTGCTTCAGATTCTAGAGAGCATTTGATTGGACAGAAGATGTGATGAGAAGGTGAAGTCTGTGATGATGTCATCAAAAACTGTGCTCCATTTTAACGGAAGTGAGAGACTGTAAGTTTTGAATGCTTATATCTCCTAAATGTGAATTTTGTCATTGTTTTGGAACACACCAGCTTATTCATAACCTTAAAGGGATAGTTCACCCAAAAATGAAAATTAGCCCATGATTTACTCTCCCTCAAGTCATCTTAGGTGTATATAACATTCTTCTTTCAGACGAATAAAATCTGAGTTATATTACAAAAGTCCAGGCTAATCCAAGCTTTATAATGGTAGTAATAGTTGCTCTGTTTTTGAAGTCCATAAAAATGCATCTGTCCGTCGAAAAACGTGCTCCACACTGCTCTATGGTGTTAAAGGATTAGTTCACTTTTAGATCAACTTTTGCTGATAATTTACTCACCCCCATGTCATCCAAGATGTCCATGTCTTTCTTTCTGCAGTCGAAAAGAAATTAAGGTTTTGGATGAAAACAGTCCAGGGTTTTTCTTCATTTAATGGACTTCAATGGACCCCAAACGGTTCAAGGTCCAAATGACAGTTTCAGTGCAGCTTCTAAGGGCTTTAAACGATACCAAACCATGAATAAGTGTCTTATCTAGCCAAACCATCAGTTTCTGCGTGAAACCGAGCAGTATTTATGCCATTATTTTACCTCTTATCAGACGAACGTGATCATCTCTGAGCTCAGCCATAACTTCCGCTAAGTGAGGTCAAAATACGAGCCTGGTCATAGATGTATACGTAGATACCTCATTCGCGCTTGTATGTATCAATAGAATGAGGCATCTACGATCGATATATCTATGACCACACTTGTATTTTTGACCTCACTTAGCGGAAGTTATGGCGGAGCTCAGAGATGATCACGTTCGTCTGATAAGAGGTAAAATAATAGCATAAATACTGCTCGGTTTCTCGCAGAAACTGATGATTTCGCAAGATAAGACCCTTATTCATGGTTTGGTACACTCTAAAAAAAAAGGCTCGTAATCATAGGGGAACCTTTTTTAGTGCTATATAGCACCAATTTTTGTGCTTCAGTGGTTCTTCAGCGGTTCTTCAGAGGTGCTATATAGCACCTTAGTCAAAGAACCGGTGAAGAACCTCTGAAGAACCGCTGAAGAACCTCTGAAGAACCGCTGAAGAACCTCTGAAGAACCGCTGAAGAACCACTGAAGAACCGCTGAAGAACCGCTGAAGAACCTCTGAAGAACCGCTGAAGAACCGCTGAAGAACCGCTGAAGAACCACTGAAGAACCGCTGAAGAACCGCTGAAGAACCTCTGAAGAACCGCTGAAGAACCACTGAAGAACCGCTGAAGAACCTCTGAAGAACCGCTGAAGAACCACTGAAGAACTGCTGAAGAACCACTGAAGAACCGCTGAAGAACCTCTGAAGAACCTCTGAAGAACCGCTGAAGAACCTCTGAAGAACCGCTGAAGAACCACTGAAGAACCGCTGAAGAACCACTGAAGAACCGCTGAAGAACCTCTGAAGAACCGCTGAAGAACCACTGAAGAACCGCTGAAGAACCGCTGAAGAACCTCTGAAGAACCGCTGAAGAACCACTGAAGAACTGCTGAAGAACCACTGAAGAACCGCTGAAGAACCTCTGAAGAACCTCTGAAGAACCGCTGAAGAACCTCTGAAGAACCTCTGAAGAACCACTGAAGAACCGCTGAAGAACCGCTGAAGAACCTCTGAAGAACCGCTGAAGAACCACTGAAGAACCGCTGAAGAACCGCTGAAGAACCTCTGAAGAACCGCTGAAGAACCGCTGAAGAACCTCTGAAGCACCAAAATTGGTGCTATATAGCACTAAAAAAGGTTCCCCTATGATTACGAGCCAAGGACCATTTTTGGTGCAATATAGAACCTTTTTTTTTTTTAGAGTGTATCGTTTAAAGCCCTTAGAAGCTGCACTGAAACTGTTATTTGGACCTTGAACCGTTTGGGGTCCATTGAAGTCCATTAAATTAAGTCCAGAGAAAAACCCTGGACTGTTTACATCCAAAACCTTAATTTCTTTTCGACTGCAGAAAGAAAGACATGGACATCTTGGATGACATGGGGGAGAGTAAATTATCAGCAAAAGTTGATCTAAAAGTGAACTAATCCTTTAAGAGTATAATTAGATTTTCTTAGTAGACTATACATGGCTTGTAGTTGTGTTTACTCTTTTGATTGAGTAGCCTTTTTAACAGTTTTACATACAGTCAAAACTTACATTGTTTGAATTTTAAAATATTAAAGAAAACAGGTATGATGCTAATTCAGAGTATCTGGATTTTTGTATCAGGCTAAAGTCCACTGGTAGTGGTAATGGAAATCTTGGATGACATGGGGGTGAGTAGATTATCAGCAAAAGTTTATTTAAAAGTGAACTAATCCTTTAATAAAGGCCTTATGAAGCGAAGCGTTTGTGTAAGAAAAATATCCATATTTAAAACTTTATCCAATAAAGTTCCAGCCGATTGCCTTCTGTGGAAAAGTGTTGAAAGTGCCATCTCGTAATTCAAAATGTGTATGTAACGTCTGACGAGCAGACCTGGTCGCGTTTGTCTTTCGATAGGCAGAGGCACTTTCAACACTTTTTCCATAAATTAAATACGGAAGGCGGTCGGCCGAAACTTTACTTTATAAAGTTTTAAATAAGGATATTTCTCTTACACAAACGCGTTGATTCGCTTCAGAAGGCCTTTATTAACACCCCAGAGTGTGGAGCACGTTATGTGACGGACAGATGCATTTTTTATGGACTTCAAAAACAGAGCAACTATTACTGCTATTATAAAGCTTGGATTAACCTGGACTTTTTTAATATAACTCAGATTGTGTTTGTCTGAAAGAAGAATGTCATACACACCAAGGATGACTTGAGGGTGAGTAAATCATGGGCTAATTTTCATTTTTGGGTGAACTAACCCTTTAAGGCTATACTAGTCATACTAAAAGCTAAAAAACGTCAATTTTGATTTCAGGGGGGCTTTAAATATATTTTTTTGTGTCCCCATTTGCTCAAATAGCAAAATAAAAACGCCACAATAGTGATTTCACAACTTTCAAAAAGAGAGAAAAAATAGAGTGAGATTGATAACTGCAGTGAAAAGAGAGAAAGATGTTCATTTTACCATCATTCCCACAGACACTGTAGAAACACCCTCGCAGCAGCTGTAACTTGTTTTTTGTCGCAGACGTTAATATTTGAACGATTTATAAAAGATGAATCACTGTCTGGCCATCTGGAATTTTGTTATGGAGATAAAGGTTATGATTATGTATATGTTTTGTAGTATTACACCACATTGTGTGTGTATATTAGCACCGTTTGTTGTTTTTCTTGTGGTTTGGACCCGGAAGCGCTGCCACGTGACGTCAGATTTAACAATCGGATGGTAAGAAATAAAAAAACTCTGGCTGTGCTATATTTGGGTCAATAACATGACGTATTTTTTGTGTCCGAATTCATTATTTTCCTAAAAATATTTTTACATATCAAACTGATCTGCAATATTTCCTTTAATTTTTTTTTAATTCAATTTACTTTTTAAGTTGTGGTGTTTCAAAGACCTAAAATGTCAGGTGGTGCGACCAGCAAATTTACATTTAAAAGTATCAATTCCCACTGCAATTGCAAAATGAAGTTAGAAATATTAATGTAAACCCTTATATAATGTATATAAAAAAATATAATAATAATTGTGTTTTGAACACATAGAAAAGTGTCTGTTTATATGAATTGGACTAAAAGTGCAATACCTAGAAAAGGGAAAGGGAATTTACCATGTGATATGCATTTTACAATGATTCATATGTATATTGTATATGTATATTATTTTAAATGAATATATGGTTGCACCACCTGACATTTTCTGGGTGGTAAAATCAGAAATCTTGTTTAATAATGAATTAATGCTGTCTTAAAAGCTGTAAAACCAATATGAATCAGCAACATACATTTTTTTCGGACATAAAAATGCATTTTAAAACTCTTTTGCCTAAAATTATTTATCTTAAATCTTTTTTTTATCTTCTTATTTGTCATTGACCCATTTGCTAATGGCACGGCGAAAAAAACATGCACGATTCCAAACCTTCAAAACATCTTATAACAATATATACATCTGTATATAATAAATATCTATCTATAATTAATATAATAAAAGCGTAAAAAAAAATAAAAAAATAAGGAAGTTTATTTCGTCAAAATACACGGCTGAATTTGACAGGAAGAAGATGATCCAGACAGCACGTGCTGACCGGACCACACATTTCCCGCGCAAAGACGCACGGATTCGAGCTTGCGCAGTTGCGTTTACCTTCTCAGATGTTTGGATAAAAAACATCTGCAAAAAGCATGGCACTGAATCTGCCATTCCAGAAATGTCCTCTTGTCCTGTTTGCTATTGTGCTCCGCCTTACCATTTTCAAGTTCAGTGATGCTTTAAATGAACCCACATAAATATAATGTAAGAATAAGTCTGTAAATGTTTTAATTGTAAGCATTTTATGGCACTGCGCTCCGTGCTTTGCCTCGTTCCCCTGTGACAGGACTGTGTTCTGCCTGATTTTCCCCTCTGAAGAAGACCGTGCGCGCGCTAATGTGATTAATAATGATGGTACAAGAGCGAAATTAATAGCTACTTAAGTAATTAGGCTGAGGAGAGTACTCATCATATTATTCATCTGCATGTTAACACTTCTCATTACACACACCTGAACGTCAATATCGCTTTGAAATACATAAATGAGTATTCTTCAGTATTAGCCTACTATGTATTCTTGTTTCTTTACATGTAGTTTATTCCGTGTATTTTATCCCGTTTTATGCATTAAGTAGGCTAGTTGAAATGTCATAGGGCTATAAATAAATCATAATAACTGATAATAGTCTCACAATATTTCTGAAAACTAAAACTTGAATGAATGCACAATATTTAATAGGCTATGGTAAAAGATCAAATCTATTATTTAACTTAAGTAACTTCATAAATGCATGTATCATTTGACACGTTTCCTATATTTATAATACTTTTTAGCCTACACTGTAAAAAAAATTCAGGTCTCCAATTGAACATTTTCTAGTGACCGATCACATCAACATTTTTTAGTTGGCCAAATTGAATTTCTTGAATTAAATTGCATCAATTCACAGAAAATTCAATTTGGCCAACTGAAAAATTTAGATGTGATTGGTCACTATAGAACATTTTCAATTGGAGACCTGAATTTTTTTTACAGTGTATATTTCTGATGTTGAGTTCACATTCAGTACAATTTCATTAGCTATCTTTTAACATTTGCACCGTGAAATAATACTTTTAGCGTGGTCTAAATCATCACGGCCAACTTCAGCATACCTGATGGTTCATGAAAGCGGCTCCAGCTCCTCTCCTCTGGTCTGCGGTTCCTCTCTCGGCCTACAGGGGGCTCTAGTGTACCGCAGAATCAGCGGCCCCTGGAACACCTCCACCGCTTCTGTCAGAGGACGACTCCAATCACAGGAAAACAGCCCAGATAAACTAACACAACACATGCTCTCAGTGCTCGAGAGGTGGGTGGGTGTATGTTTAAAATCACTTGTAAATAAGATCTGATATTCTGAAGTCGCCTAGTCTTCTATATAGGTGGAGTTCGTGGTGCGTGCACTACCGCGAGCGACAATTTATGAGTAGGCCTCCACAGTGTGATATAGGCCCATGGCTGATGAGTAGGCCAGAGAAGCATCTGAATTTTAATGATGTTGAAGATGATATTGTGTGTCCTTCAGCCTGTTATACTGACACAAGCTCTCCATAAATCATCATATAAGCCCATCGTAAAATCAATACCAAACTGCAACCTCAGCTCCGACGCACTCTACGCCTCTCACACCTCAACTTTCGCCGCGATGCCGCTCGACCTGCGGGTTAAGATCAGAGCGTGTTTAATTTGTATTGTAATAGAGACTTTCTAATCCGTAATGAAATGTCTATTAGCCGGGCTTTGCTGGCAACATTGGTGATCAGCTCGCGGTACAGCCACGGCAATTACGCTTGTGTCTTTGTCCTGGAGTGAGTGAAGCCAGTTTAGCCGCTCGATAAATGTTAATCCAGTGAGGAGAGATCCGCGCGTTTGAACAGGACTCACGCCGGCTTTTTTTTCCCAGACGCTGCTTTTGATCTCTCTGCCCCGTGTTGGCCTTTCAGCAGAGCACAGCCGACACACACACACACACACACACACACACACACACACACACACACACACACACACACACACACACACACACACACACACACACACACACACACACACACACACACACACACACACACACACACACACACAAACACAAGTTTGTTTTTGTGAAATGTGAGGACATTCCATAGGCGTAATGGTTTTTATACCGTACAAACCGTATTTTCTATCCCCTTACACTGCCCCTGCCCCTAAACCTAACCCATCACACACACACACACACACACACACACACACACACACACACACACACACACACACACACACACACACACACACACACACACTGCCCCTGCCCCTAAACCTAGCCCTCACAGGAGACTGTGCAGTTCACTTTCTGTGAAAAAAAAAACTTGTTCTGTGTGATTTATAAGCATTTTGAAAAGTGAGGACATGGGGAACGTCCTCATATTTCACCCTCTTTTTGTAATACCTGTGTCATTATACACATTTGTGTCCTGATATTTCACAAAAACATGCCCACACACACACACACACACACACACACACACACACACACACACACACACACACACACACACACACACACACACACACACACACACACACACACACACACACACACACACACACACAAACACACACACTGCCCCTAAACCTACCCATCACACACACACACACACACACACACACACACACACACACACACACACACACACACACACACACACACACACACACACACACACACTGCCCCTAAACCTACCCATCACACACACACACACACACACACACACACACACACACACACACACACACACACACACACACACACACACACACACACACACACACACACACACACACACACACACACACACACACACTGCCCCTAAACCTACCCATCACACACACACACACACACACACACACACACACACACACACACACACACACACACACACACACACACACACCATCATAGAACATTTCCTGCATTTTTAAATTTTCAAAGTAAACTTAAATTAAGTTTTATACCGGTTTTACAAATGAGAACATCCCCAAAGGGAGGTTTTCGGAGATTTTGTCAGGTTCTGTCACTTTTGGGTATAGGGGAGAGCGGGGCGCAACCTAACGCTTTCAGACTTTCTCAGTTTGTGTAAATCCACTTGGGGTTTAGAGTATTTATTTTTTTCCACATTAATTGCACACATGTCTAGTACAATTATGTGGTTTTGTTGCATTAATACAGTGTTTACTTTTTTCTTGATTTACCCTGAAAGAATGGAAGTGAAATGTGACAACATGCCCCATAGGTGAGGTCCACTGTAACATGTGAGGGGCTCAATGACCATATGACAGCTTAAAATGTTATCTGATGTCATCAAAAAAATATACAAGACAAACTCAAATATTTTGTCAACAAAATACAATTATTAACTTTTTAAAATAAAATAATGGCATTTTTTAATCATTAAAAATATAAGCATTTTTGAGTTTGACTACAAACACATCGCTAAACACAGCTATTCAGCACAGTTCAAAACATAATAATAATTAATAACTTCTGAACATTAACTCTCAGACATTATTCACCCTTTTCTCATGGTTTCTCAAAAGAATTCATAAAAGTATAGAATATAATATCATATTTCTAATAGGGGCTCATTGTAACGCAGTGTTATAACACACCCCATCTGCACAACTGGATTTAACTCCGGCTCGTGTCTTCTGCTGTTAGATCAGCATTAAAGAACATCTCAACTCTTAAACAACAGATATAAGACAACAATAATATCAGATTTGTCTTATTTTAAGTAAACACAAAAATCAGAGATGAAAACTAAACTTAAGTAAGAAATTTACTTTTGCTATGGTTAAATACATGTTTAGTAATATCTTCCAGAGATTTTTTTAATTTTGGCGCTATTTTTTCTCTTAATAATGTTGATATGGCAAATAGTTAATACACTAAGTTTCGTCATTCTGGCATGTGTGGAAAGGGTTAAAATATGCGTGTTACAACTAGCCCCGCGTTAGGCTGTGCCCCGCGCTCCCCTAAATTTGTTCACAAAATATGGTTAAGTAGGCACACACACACATACACACCCACACACACACACCCTAAACCTACCCTTCACACACACACACACACACACACACACACACACACACACACACACACACACACACACACACACACACACACACACACACACACACACGCTCTCTCACACACACACACGCACGCACGCACACACACACACACACACACACACACACACACACACACACACACACACACACACACACACACACACACACACACACACACACACACACACACACACACACACACACACACACACACGTTTACTTAGCTATCTTAAATGGGGACATTTCATAGACTTCTATTGTTTACAAATAATTGTACATTTTATAACCTAACCCTAAACCTACTCGTCATTGAAAACTTTCTGCATTTTTACATTAAAAAAAAAATCAACTTAAATTACTTTATTTTGATACCAGTTTTACAAATGAGGACGTCCCCCAAAGGGAGGTTTTTGGAGATTTTGTCAGGTTCTGGGTCAGTTTTTGTCAAATTTGTTCCCAAAATATGGTTAAGTAGGTACACGCACACACACACACACACACACACACACACACATGCACGCACACGCGCGCACACACACACACACACACACACACACACACACACACGCACACATACGTCTGTTTCGCTATCTTTGTGTGGACTCTCCATAGATGTAATGGTTTTTATACTGTACACACTGTATATTCTCTCCTCTTACACTAACCCTACACCTTCTCATCACACACACGCACATGCACACACACCCTACTCCTAAACCTACGCATTACACACACACACACACACACACACACACACACACACACACACACACACACACACACACACACACACACACACACACACACACACACACACACACACACACACACACACACACACACACACTCACGCACACCTCACCCCTAAACCTACTCATCACACACACACACACACACACACACACACACACACACCCTACTCCTAAACCTACCCATCACACACACACACACACACACACACACACACACACACACACACACACACACACACACACACACACACACACACACACACACACACACACACACACACACACAACTACAAAACCTACCCATCACACACACACACACACACACATCACACCAAATTACAAGCATTTTTACATTTTCAAAAAAAACCTCACTTAGTGTGACTTACAAGCTGTTTTCCTCATGAGGACCAAAACATTTCCCCACAAGGACAATGATTCCAGATATTGCCATCTTTGTGGGGACATTTTGTTCTCATAATGTGTTTACCAGGACCACACACACACACACACACACACACACACACACACACACACACACACACACACACACACACACACACACACACACACACACACACACACACACACACACACACACACACACACACACACACACACACACACACACATAAATAGTCCCATTAGCTGCATTATAATAGTGAAACGTTATGCAGGAGACCTGTTGCGAATCTGTTTATACTTGAGCATGTAGCAAAATACCTCTGTAATTATCCTCCAAAACAACACTTTTGCATTATGATACGCATATCTGGCATAAAAAAAAAAAACATTCACTGCACATGCACAGTGAACACGTATCCATTTTTACCTCAGGACAAAAACAACTGAAGAATAAAAGGAAACAAAATGTATGGGACTGTTTTTACAGTGATCCCTCCAACCAGCAATCCTGACATACAAAATACAGCATGTAAAAGACCCTGACGGGATCCAAACCACACACACACATTCAGGAGCCCGTTTCTTTGCACAGCCTGTGAGCCGTAAACAGCTTATGAAAGTCAAATGGAAATGTGGCATAATCTGACAAGTGGAGTCTGTGCTTCAAAAACAGCACTAACAATCCACACACACACACAAACACACAGGTACACACGCACACGCATGCACACTTCTAAACTGTTAGTTGTGCCACAGGGTGTGTGTAATTTACCTTTTCAGGGGCTTCAGTTAAGAATATAACATAAAATGACTCACAGGACCCGCGGTATAGGTTTAATTAACCGTGTGTTTAGTAGCCTCTTCATCTGGATCTGCTTGTAGGAGGTGTAGTGAGAGGAAAGGAGAGATCTGCTCTTTATTTGCTTCAGCTGTATCATCAACACAGTTTAGCGTCCTGCTGAGATACTTAAGACCCAACCGTCTCACCATACTGTCACTGATTACAGGACAGAACCTCCTCTCAGTACCGCCGGGACACTTCTTATCGGATCTTCTCTACGTCCACAGGATCCAGCATCTATAAAAAAAACATTCAGACAGACTTTTTTTCCAGATTATATCATATTTTTCAGTCAAAAATACCTTTTACTTTATTTCTTGTATTGAATAATTATGGTCACACTTTATATTAGGTGTCTGGCTAATATTACAACTGTAATATATATGTATATTGCTGTTGAGGTGATGGGGTAAGGTTAGGGCAGGTTTGGTGGGGTTAGTAGTTTAAGGGTTAACAGGGAAGAGAAGGTCAACAGTGGCATTATAGATGTAATTGCAGAAATTAATTACATGCAGGTATTTTTAAAATATAATGTAAAAACATGCATGTAGACAATAAATTGCATTGCATCAAATTATTAAATTAAATGTTAGTCCATAGCAGTTAAAGACACTTAAGATAGCATGTGACCTGTTACTACTTTTTTTTTTTGATAACAGTTAAGCCGCATTTCCACCGCAGGAACTTTCCCCAGGAACTAGGGACTTTGGGGTGGTACTCACTGTTTCGACCGCAGGAACCAGGGTCTAAATTAAAGGAATAGTTCACCCGAAAATGAAAATTAGCCCATAATTTACTCACCCTCAAGTCATCCTAGGTGTATATGACATTCTTCTTTCAGACGAATAAAATCTGAGTTATATTACAAAAGTCCAGGCTAATCCAAGCATTAGAATTGGATTTAGAGTCCATAAAAAGTGCATCTGTCCGTCATATAACTGCTCCACACGGCTCTGGGGTGTTAATAAAGGCCTTCTGAAGCGAATCGATGTGTTTTTTGTAAGAAAAATATCCATATTTAAAACTTTATAAAGTAAACTTTCGGCCGACCGCCTTCCGTGGAAAAGTGTTGAAAGTGAAACTGCGTACGTGACGAGCGGACCTGGTCACATTAGTTTTTCTATCGGCGGGAACTTTCACATTTTTTTTCCATATATTGAACACGGAAGGCGGTCAGCCGAAAGTTTACTTTATAAAGTTTTAAATATGGATATTTTTCTTACACAAACGCATCGATTCGCTTCAGAAGGCCTTTATTAAAGGGTTAGTTCACCCAAAAATGAAAATTCTGTCATTAATTCCTCACCCTCATGTCGTTCGACACCCGTAAGACCTCCGTTCATATTCGGAACACAAATGAAGATATTAGTGTAAAGCTGATGGCTGAGAAAGGCTTCAGTTAGGCCTCCATTGGCATTCAGTACATTTACACTCACAAGACCCAGAAAAGGCACTTAAAACGTCGTTACAAAGTCCATCTCACCACAGTGACTCTACAATAATCTTACGATGCGACGACAATAGTTTTTGTGCGCAAAAAAAAATCAAAATAACACCTTTATCCAGCTTGTTCTTGTCTTCCGTGTGTGCCTCCACGACGCATGCGCGAGAATATGACGTAGCGCCGGGGTTCGGGAATCCATGAAATGCACACTTTAACCCCATTTTGAGAACTACGCCGAGACCTAAAGCACGATCAATGTAGAATCCAACAGCTTAGACACACGCGTCTTCCTCTGCTTGTAAACAAATCACTTCTGGGTCATGTGTCCGAACGCCGGATCTACGTCATATTCTCACGCATGCGTCGTGGAGGCACACACGGAAGACAAGAACAAGTTGGATAAAGGTGTTATTTTGATTTTTTTTGCGCACAAAAACTATTGTCGTCGCATCGTAAGATTATTGTAGAGTCACTGTGGTGAGATGGACTTTGTAACGATGTTTTGAGAGCCTTTTATCGGTCTTGGGAGTATTAATGTACTGAATGCCAATGGAGGCCTATCTGAAGCCTTTCTCTGCCATCAGCTTTCAACAAAAATATCTTCATTTGTGTTCCGAATATGAACAGAGGTCTTACGGGTCTCGAACGACATGAGGGTGAGTAATTAATGACAGAATTTTCATTTTTGGGTGAACTAACCCTTTAACACCCCAGAGCCGTGTGGAGCAGTTATATGACGGACAGATGCTCTTTTTATGGACTTCAAAAACAGAGCAACTATTAATCAAATTCTAATGCTTGGATTAGCCTGGACTTTTGTAATATAACACCGATTTTATTCGTCTGAAAGAAGAATGTCATATACACCTCGGATGACTTGAGGGTGAGTAAATTATGGGCTAATTTTCATTTTTGGGTGAACTATCCCTTTAAGTTCCGGGTAAATATTTCCCCCTCCAAACGGCCCTGCTCGCGAGGTACTACTTTTTCAAAGTTCAGGAACTTTTGGAGGTGGGATTTGTGCGCTGAACATGCTGATTTGTTGAACTCACGCAGCATTTTATTTCAACTAGCATTTTTAAAAGTCTTTTGCGAGGTTCGTTCTGCGTTCAGTAAATATCAGTCTCGCTCTTTCTGTCTGATGGCGCGCGTTCGTCTCAGCAATCGCACGGTCAATGTCCGTAATAGCTGATAATAACATACATTGTCTTATTTTAAATATAGTTTTACGAGCTTTAGTATCAGTGCTCGTCTCTTTTCTGCAGTTTTGTTAAACTTTAGTAAACCAATACATAACCAGCAAAAGCAGCGCTGCTTGAATCTCCTCCACTTGTTATTGTTGCAGACAGTGTCGCACAAAAATGATTCCTGTCCGTCGCTGGGACTGGGTGGAGCAGTCGCGCGCAATCCTACATCACCGGACTAATTTGCCTAATCTTCACGATACTTTAGACCGCAGTGGAAACGCAGACAGCAGCAGGTCTCGTGAAAAAATGTTCCTGTAAAAAAGTTCCTGGTACAAATTGTTCCGGGTAATTTAGGTGGAAACGGGGCTTAACACTACTTTACATTTTTTATAAACGGAGTGTCTATTCACACCAAGTGCAAATAGCGTTCACACTAGCTCCGCCTAAAAATCCCTGTTTGGGCCTAAACAAGATAAAACAATGACATACATATTGTAATGTCTTCAGTGGTGTAAGAGTGTAAGGCTTGTGGATCAAGGTTTTGACACTATCGACCCGGGTTCAAATCCGCCTTTTGCAGAGCTCGCTCTTCTCTCTTTTCCCATCACAAATCACATCGGAAAGGCCTTTACTTTCAATAAAAATTAAGAAAATGTTGTACAAGTGGAAATAAAGTGCCTAACGAAATGTTTAATAATAATAAAAGCATTTATTGGGGAGGGTTAGGGGTCGGTGTAGGGAAGGCTTTTATTGTCCCATTAAGGCGGCATCCATTTAATAATTTTAATAAATATAATAATTTACACCCTATGCTATTATTGCATCCTGTTAATGTACAACAACACTGAGGTGCAAATAGTGTATCTGCCAAAATAAAGTATGAATAGCATGTATTACTATTGCAAAGAACTGCTGCTTTTATATGGTGTAAATAGAATATATCACTATTTTCACTAGTATGTTATTTTCACTTAGTGTAAATATAATCTAGTTTCTATTTACATTTGCTCTTCTTACTGTGTTGTAACAGTATCAAAATCCATTTATTGTAATGCTAAAAATCACAGTTACTTCTGACTGAAAAAAGAAAACGATGAAAACAAATCATAAGTCAGAAAAATAAGTTAGTATGCAGAATAGTAGTATAATTGATTCTTATTATACACTTGTGAACATAGCCACACCAATTAGGTCTCAAACACATGGAGAAAGCTTTCAGTCAGCATTTGTAAATATCATCTATCGCTTATAAAATATGTTATTTTCACTTAGTGTGAATAGCCGCTGCCTTTAATAAATCATTAAATTAACTTTTTTCAAAAACCAACATGAACATAAATACGGTTTGAAGAACTTTGCATTTTGAACTAGATTATAAATAATTTTTTCTTTTTCATTATCTTGAACAGCCTTATTTATCATTGACCTAATTATATATTATTTTGATAATTGTCCAGTGGTGTGGTAACAATAAACGGTTACACTTTATTTTAAGGTGTCATTGTTATAGAGTAACTATATTTATTACTGAGTAATAATAATTAACTACATGTACTTACTATAGGATTAGGGTTTGGTTGAGGGTTAGTTACATGTAATTATGCGTCATTTAGTTATTACTATGGTAAGTACATGTAACATATGTGACGGACACTGTAAAATAAAGTGTTACCTAATAAACTTAAAAACAAGGTAGCTAGAACACACAGTGTGTTCAATGGCACAAACACACACACACACACACACACACACACGGCATATCCTACTCTTCTTCAATGGCATATCCTCCTCTTCTTCATTATTCATTAACATTGTTTCACTAGTGTGTGCAGGACACTATAGTTCATTTATTTAGGTGATGATAGCTAAATAAAGTCAACTGTGACATATTACACCCAAATATTCTTCCTACAGTCACTACCAGTAAATGATTCAGACACTTTGAGCTGAGCATGTTTTGCTGAAGTGTTTTTTCTTGAATTGCTAATGTGACCTTTGACACCACAGACTGAACAAAATGAAGCATTGCTTGGTCATTGGTTGAGCTAAATTGGTATTGTGTTCTTAAATGGAACAGCTGACAGCTGATTGGTTGATTGTAATCCATTGCATCCCTTTCTATCAAAGTTATCTGATATTATCAAGATGAATTTGTTCTGACAGTTTAACTCTGATTCCTTGTCATATTTTATTACCATTTTCTAAACTATAGCGAATAAACTGTGAGACTGTGAGAAAATGTTGAGGGTGTCTGAATAAATTTAGCTTTGACTGTATAAGCCAATAATAAAGGTATTACGGGCAATATATCCTTGTGGAGACCTTTCGTCCTCATAACATATAGGGAATACCAGGTACACACACACACACACACGGCATATCCTCCTCTTCTTCAGCGGCTCTTGCTGTACACCCTCTTACACACATCCACGAGTGTGTTTCGGCAGGGACATTGGTATGGTGTCATCAGCAGTGCTGTAGTTATGCCTATGTGACATACATAGGGTGTGTGTGTGAGGGTCTTTCCTCGTGTAACACACTGTGCAAAGGGCAGAGCGTCTGTAGGGCAGGTCGCAGATCTGACAGTGGGTGAGATGTTATACGCACCCGCTCATCACTTCACCAGATTTCATTCTTCTTGATTTGATTTTTATGGACGTCTTTCTAGAAATAAATGAACTTTCAGAATTTTGTAACGCGCAACTTATAGCTTAACCGGCTCTTATCGTGTTTGAACCCATCAGTAATAATTTACAACAAACAGCCAGACTGAGAAAAGAGGAACCAAGAGGAAGACAGTAAAACATGTTACGCCAGGATGACAGAGCGTCCCATGAGGCCGTGCGATGGGTGACCAGGGTTCTGAGGCGTGTGTGTGTGTGTGTGTGTGTGTGTGTGTGGGGTTCTCCGGGACGAGTTTGTCAGTGTCCGGGGTCACTCAAAGCGTGACCTCTTACTTCTGTCTGCACTGGGAAAAAAGACAAACATCATCCAACTGCTGAGTACCGCAAAAAATGACAAACTTCTCTCACACTCACATACTGTCTGACCACATCCTTGTGTTCATTTGAGAGAGAGAAAAATATGAAATTAATGAACAGAAATTATCTATTTTTGTTAATATGATGTACTTATGAGGGATTATGTAGTCAGATGACAAATTGCATCACCCTGAAGGGGTTTATTTTGCAATAATATTTTGCTGACGGTGCATTAAAGGCACAATACGTAAGATTTTTGGATTAAAATATCTAACAACCACTAGAACAATGTAATATATTTTGTTGACTTGTGTACTTATCCCAAATGTTTCCAAGAATGTTTAAATCCAGAGAAATAAGCGATTTTAACCAGGACACGGACCCTCGATTTCCATTTTATTTTGTAGAAACCATGGAAACACCAAAGACTCTTTAATATATATTGTGTTTTATTAGACAGGTGAGCAACTGTTTGGATCATTCATCAATAGAAAACGTATCATTACAGCTCAACACAGTTACAGTGCGTTCACACCAGACGCGAGTGAAGCGCTAAGCGCGCGTGATTTACATAAGTCAATTCAAAGATGTGAATAGACATTATGCGGCATAATTCGTGCGAAAGAGGCGGTGCGAGTTATGCGGCACGAATTGAGCGTTTCGGAAATTTGGCACGCATAACGCGTGGTTCACGCATATCACTCGAGTTGGAAAAATCTGAACTTTGGCGGATATTCGCGCCATGTTAACCAATCAGGAGCAGTGTTGGGAATAACGGCGTTACAGATAAACGGCGTTACTAACGGAATTATTTTTTTCAGTAACGAGTAATCAAACGAATTACTGTTTCTCCCGTTACAACGCCGTTAGCGTTACTGAGGGAAAAAAATGCGGCGTTAGTCGCGTTACTATAATTGAGCTCACTGAAGCGCTTTTCATCCGAACAGGCTCTCTGTCAGTCGGACCTGCAATGTGTGTGTGTGTGTGTGTGTGTGTGCGCGTGTGCGCGCGCACCAGCCATGCGTGTTGGGGGTGGGTGCGGTGGTACACATAACTGATGATGATTGGTGGGTGGGAGACAAGGTTGAAGTTGATAGGTTGAGTTCACACCTATTTTTTTTCACGGTCTATGGTTCACACACACACACACACACACACACACACACACACACACACACACACACACACACACACACACACACACACATTCAGCGATAGTCCAACGACTTCAAAGGTAGCTTTCGCAAATTGGAAGTATAAGCGCTACTTTTCCCTCGTTGAGGTGAAAGGTAAGAATATTTAAGTAACGTGCAACTTATGCCCAGGAAGAAAGAGTCTCTCCACGCCGGTGGCAAGTGATTCTGAAGCGCCTCACATCATCATATGCCACAAAATTAGTGGCTAAAAACCCAGGTGATAGCGTGAGCTCCACTACCACAGGAAAGTATAGTACTGATAATATTTACACAATATTTACACTATAGTAGGCCTACTGATAATATTTACAATAATGCATTGAATTTGATAGGTGTCTCTCACATTGCCCCACAGCAACATTACAATAGTGCACATTAATGTACAATGTTTTATAATAATAATTTATTCTATTTAGTGTCCAATTCATTCATTTAACATATCTAATATTGGGGGCATCCAAATTATTTGACATATTTGAACATTTGAAAGAAAAAAAAAGTAACGCAGTAATTACTTTCCCTGGTAATTAGTTACTTTTATAATGATGTAACTCAGTTACTAACTCAGTTACTATTTGTAAGAAGTAACTAGTAACTATAACTAATTACTTTTTTAAAGTAACGTGCCCAACACTGATCAGGAGCTTTCTCAAGTAGTGACGTGATTACGAGCAGAGGCAGAAATATGAACAACAATGGAGGACAAAATCATTGTTGCTGTATGTGGCTACCCGGAGCTGTACGATACATCTTCATATTATTATAGAAACAGGAATAATAAGGATCTTGCTTGGAAGTCAGGAGAATGACAAAGGATGGTAGCCTGACAAGCCAGACCCACATGAAGAGGTTGGGTCTGGGAACTCACCATTGGCAGGGCTCAATCCGAGGGGCGGGATAAACAGTTGTCTTTCAAATTCCCTCTGCACTCAATAGGATAGCGCTACAACCAACCAGAGCAACGAAGAAGGTGAAGTGGAGCTAGTTGATAGATTAAACTTCAAAACTCCGAACACATCTTCCTTTCTTAAGAAGGACTTCTTTGTTCTTTTCTCAAAGAAAAGCTTCACTCCAAGTCTCCAAAGCCGATTCGAAAGACCGCTGTTCGCCAGCTACTTTGTTTACAACTCTGCCGTCATTATGTTAAGCCCCGCCCACCGACTCTATACACGATGTGATTGGCCTGACTAGAGTTTGGTTTTTCCAGCTCGCAAGCCAACGGAGAGTTGCTAGACTAGGTTGCGTTTAGATTTCTAGCCTAAATGGATGCTGTATTTCATCTGTAAGTTGGTGCACAGCAATGTTTCTCCAAGGTTTTAGTGTAGTATATGTACCCCTCCTGTTCAGACCGCCCCACTCCAAGTGAGAATGAGCGTCACCTGCGAGGCACACCGGTCTCGAGTCCTCTCATGAGGGAGCCCGGAGGCATATAAGATGAGCGACACGAGTGAAGGACGAGAGAGGACCAGGCCTGGATTTTAAGTTGCTTTTTATTTACGTTTTGTTATGTGTGTGCGCGGCAGTCGTCCGTGAGGGGCTGCCGCTTTTACTTTCACTTTGTTTATTTATTTGATTAAAGTTATTGTTGAATGTTCGCCGGTTCCCGCCTCCTTCTTCCCACACGAACAAACTCCGTTACAGTGCATTTTAAGACATTTGAAGGCCAAAAAAAAGAGAAATAGCTTTAAAACTAAGTCAGTGGACAGTAAATTATTTGTCAATTCCTGCTCTCTCCTCATCTCCAGCACTCTTTCTTTTTCTCTCATTCTACTTATCTTGCCCTCTCTTCCCCTCCTAAAGCAGTCAACAAAACATAGGGTCAATTTATATTTAGTATACATATATAAAACATTTTAATTAATTCACAATATGTACACATTCATTATTAATCGTATGCATTATATGAAGAAAATGGATTTGTTAACGTTTCTTGTCCTCTCACATTGACAGTTTCTAATTATTACATTAAATCACGTAAATTATATACCTATTTTAAATTAAAAATGGCAAAATTAGACAAAGGCTTATTAGTTTGCCTGATAATTTTTATAGTTTAAAATTGGATTCCTAAAACAGCTGCCAAATATGAAATGTTTAGTTTAGCTACTTACATCTTATCTCACACTTTATGAGCGTTTACTGAAGTGTCACGCTGGAATCTGCGCTCAGCACCTTCATTGAACATAAAGCCTGCCTACTTTGTTTTGATTGGTCCTCTTAAATGTTGACGTTGACGAGTGGTGACAGACTGCAGGCAGCTCAGATGAGAAGATCTTGGTGCTGTGCAATATCTGCTGCATTAAAGTAATAGGCTATAGGCAATTATTTCACATTTATAGCCTACACATCGGAAAAATACAGTTGTCAGGATTCAAATTATTGGCCGTCATTGCTTAAAATAACACTTAAATCTTAAATTGAATCTACACTTAGTCTTAAATTCTGGACTTTTGGCAGTTAGGGGTGGTTCGTTCGAACCCCTGCCTACTCTCAAAAAAATTATTTATGATGCTTTTCACTTTATTTAAGCAATTCATCTTGATTTAACACCATTATATTAGGTTTCTGGTTCAAATGTAATTGATTCATGTTAAACTGACTTAAAACCGTTACTCTTTGACATAACTTAATGTTTTCATTTTGAAATAACATGTTTCAATCAAGTAACCCAAAGAAATAAGACTTTCACTTCCCATCATGCTTTGCAAAGGGGCTGAATTCGGAGACTAAATGTTTAAATAAAGTGTAATTTGATGCATTTTTAACAAGATGAGAAAATTGAGAGACTTTTTAAAGCTTAATGTTTTGTTATGTTGGTATTTAAAAGTGTGTGTTATGTTAGTGTTTTTGGAGGTTACCATTGGGTGAAGTGTAGAGCATGTGCTTTGGGTAAGGACCTACTTAATAATAATAAAAACTACTCTGGGCATGCCATGGATGTAACAAAACCATCTTCTGGCTAGCCAATAAAATCTTGTAAAAGGTTTTGTAAATGCTCTCAAAAGCTATTTTTTGAATTAATGTAATTAAATAATGGAAAGGATTTCCATGTGATTAAATTGCTTTCTTTCAGCATTAAGCACTTTTGTTAGGCTAACTTAAATAATTGAGTTGGTCCAAAACATTGCAAATGAGTTGGGCTGACACTATTAAATTAAGCTGTGCCTAACCATAGTACCTAACCAACCTGAATAAATTAAGTTGACCCAACGTAAGTACATTCAATTGGAATGACAGAATTGCATAATGCTGAAATAAAGCAAGTTAATCATGTGGAAATACTTTCCATGATTTTTTTATGTTCATTCAAAGAGTTATTTTTTTGAGTGTATGGGCATGATATAATATGATAAAACAGCGCTGCGTTACCACACAGACACATGAGCGGAAGAGCTCGTCTGTGGCATAATAAAAGCTCTGCCAAATCAAGGCGTCATCAAGCTACGCCTTTGTTTTGAATAAGCGACCGTTAGCGGCGAAAAAGTACATATTGTGGCTCTAACTCACTTTATTACACAGATACTTATTAACATACATACATACATACATACATACATACATACATACATAAAATCTTCAATTGAAATTAGAATCTGTATTTTAGTGTATTTTACGTATCATTATTTAGCCGCAGGGCTGCTCCACTTCTCCGATACTGCTGAGGAAAAATCCTGACCAGAAACACCCGAGCGTCTCTTTATGATGAGGCCGGCACACACTTACCTACGAAAAACTTTAAGAGAAAATATCAATCAGGAGGAAAGAATTACATTGACCTAAGCAGAGGGAGAGAGAGTGAAATGAAGCAGGATTTTCAGCATGGGCCGCTACATAACCTTCAGGAGGATTCTATTTTTCATTAGAGAGGTGTCAGACGCTCAGCTTTAATACCCTCATCCTGGCTGTGAGGAGAGACCTGCCCCAGTCTCAGCACATAATGAATAGAGCCCAACAGCCCAGTCACACTCAAATCAACACCGCTAGACTCACAACACATCCCCACGTCAACAGATCGCCGCACTTTAAAGGACTTCCTGCTTTTAGACACATTTATCTTATGCTGAATGTCCAATAACTGTTTAAACGTGCCATTTTCACGAGACCCTCGCATTGCAGTAAATAATCTATTATAATTACTTACAGAATACACTAAATGAAGCCACGACAAATGAATGTAAATGGTAATCAATGCAGGAATCTATTTAAAGGCACAGGATGTAAGTGTCGCCGCTAGAGGTCGCTTATTCAGAGCAGGGCGTAGCTTGATTATGCTGTGAATGAGTGTGGGATCATGGGAGATGTTGTCTTTACCTCCACAGCCGATGGAAAGCAATCCGACGGAATCGAGCAGAAATCATGTTTATGGATGAGCAAATGTATTGAAGTTTTATTGACGTTACAGTGATATGAAGCAGTAAGTAGTTTTTAATATGCATATATAATAAGCTGCCGCTCCTTTCGCTTTGTTGTTTATCTATATTTTACGATTAAAGTTTCTTCCCTCAACTTTGTTACGGTCGATTCATTCTAATCAAATAGCCGCAAGTGTTGAATTATTACTCAAACAGGTCACTTTATTTGATGATGGAGTGCTGTTTGACTTGGTCACTTAAAATACATTTGAGTGTGTGGAAATTTATGCTATAACAGTAGTGCTATGAGACACTTGTTGCATACTGCAGAAAGCTGCAATATTAGAATATCATATTCTAAATATCATAAAAGCTGCATGAGTTGTGTTGCTTAATGGCATGCAGTTCATTTTAAAATATTGTATGGTGTAGAAAATGCTGTATTACTGTTACTACAATTAAATCTCTTTCTGATTATGCTGTTAGCCACAATATAGCGTTGTCTCTGAGGCATGGCAAAATCTCGCAGTAAATCAAGAAAACAAGATATTCAAACAATAAGAATAACTGTGTTGAGCTGTATAACAATTAGTTTTCTGTCGATGAATGTCTCCAAACAATTGCTCCCCTGTCTAATAAAACACATCATTAAAGCGTCTTTGTTTCCAGGCGTAAAAACAGCTGATTTCTCTGGATTTAAACATTGTTGGGAACATTTTTTGCAAGTACACAAGTCAACAAAATATGTAACATTGTTCTAGTGTTTTGGGGATATTTTAAATGGATATTGTGCCTTTAATTAATTAATTGCATTCACTGGATGTGTGTTTCTTAGTGCAAGTTAAATCTTTGTTTCATCAGACCAGTGAATTTTGTTCCTCATGGTCTGAGAGTCCTTCAGGGGCCTTTTGGCAAACTCCAGGCGAGCTGTCATGTGCCGTCTGGCCACTCTACCACACAGGCCTGATTGGTGGAGAGCTGCAGAGATGGTTGTTCTTCTCCACAGAGAAACGCTGGAGCTCTGTCAGAGTGACCATCGGTTATTGGTCACCTCCCTGACTAAGGCCCTTCTCCGATCGCTCAGTTTGGCCAGATGGCAGCTCTAGGAAGAGTTCTGGTCCAATCTTCTTCCATTTATGGATGATGGAGGCCAATGTGCTCACTGGGACCTTCAATGCTGCAGAAATGTTTCTGTACCCTTCCCCAGATCTGTGCCTCGATACAATCCTGTCTCTGAGGTCTACAGACAATTCCCTGGACTTCATGGCTTGGTTTGTGCTCTGACATGCACAGTTTACTGTGGGACCTTAAATAGACGGCTGTGTGCCTTTCCAAATCATGTCCAATCAACTGAATTTACACAGGTGGACTCAAGTCAAGCTGTAGAAACATCTCAAGGATGATCAGTGGAAACAGAAGCACCTGAGCTCAATTTTGAGTGTCATGGCAAAGGCTGTGAATACTTATGCACATGTGATTTTTTATTTTTTATTTTTTATTCATTTGCAAAGATTTCGAACAAACTTCTTTCATGTTGTCATTATGGCGTATTGTTTGTAGAATTTTAAGGAAAATAATGAATTTAATAAATTTTGGAATAAGGCTGTTACATAACAAAATGTGGAAAAAGTGAAGCGGAGTGAATACTTTCCGGATGCACTGTACATCAGTAGAAAGGAAAGTTTCCATTCATTTATTCGATTTTGATATCATAAAGATAAACAACTGACAGTAATTATTGGGAATAATGTGCACTGATGAATCATGCACTGTAAAATGAGGAAGATGTATTAAGAAAGTAAACTGGGTCCATTCTGATTTTATGTTTGTTTGTTAAGTGACAGTAACAATCAGAATCACAAGTGTGTAAATACTGGAGACCATCTAGAAATGCCATTATAAACCTTACCTTTCTAATGCTATTGAAATAATGGAACATTCTTAATATTTATTTTGATACTGTGACATCTTTAATACACACGTTTACAACAAGCTTGCAATGGTCTCTTTTTTTTAAAGCAGGCGTCGTCTTAAGTGCTGCTGCAAGTTTAATGGTAACAGCTGTCCCAAACATTACATCTCACACAATCTGTTAGCTGTTGTGAATGAGCAGTACTAGAGCACTTAGACAGCAGTAAACAGCTGTGGCATAAGAGTCACTTTCTTTTATGACCAGATGCAAAATGCCTTTGGTAAAATGCTGGTAAATGCAAAATCAGAAAATGTATGCTAATATCCCTTACAAAAAAAAGAAGCTTATTAATATACTTTGTTTAAACTAAACATTAGAAAGTATACTTTCAGTCTACTTTACTTCTCAGAAATATACTTTATTTACTTCTCAGGAGTATACTTAAAATTACACGTAAGTATACTTGACTTATACTGACAGAAAAGTCTAAGTATATTTGGCCTATACTTGCACTCAATCTTTTGATCGAGATTTATCGAGATAGTTAAGTATTCTAAGTATACTTGGCTTGTAGTTGTGTTCACTCTTTTGATTGAGTACCCTTTCACATAGTTTTGTTTACTGTCTTATGAACTTACATTGTTTAAAAATATTGATTTATTAAGAAAACCGATATGTTGAATTTTTGTGTAGTCCACTGGTTGTTACAAACTTGGTGGAACAGGAACTTTAATTGACAATAAACTCAGGAACACCCAGAAACACCAGTTTACAGGAACAACGACGGACAAACACTGAGGGGAAACTGAGGACTAAATACACAGGGCTAACAAGGTGATTGACTAGACACAGGTGAACAGAATGAACTCATGATGACAATGATCAGGGAGGGGCGGGAAAACTGAACAAAGGAAAAAACTCAAAGACAAGGAATACAGACTTGACATGTAAAATAACGCCCCCTCAGAGTAGGCACATCCTCACGTTGTAAAGGGAACATCTGAGGAGGGAGGGTGGGGGCTCTGGAGGAGGGTGTGGAAAAAACAAATCAATGCAGTCGAGGGGAAGAAAAAACTTTCCATGGAGGAGTTTAAGGTGGGAGGAACCAGTGAGGGGCCTGGAGAAGGAGAAGCCAGATGACATGCCAGAGACCAGCCAAGACGAGGCCCCAGGGTGGAGTCAGAGGAGGGAGGAGCCATGGTGTTGACTCAATGGAACAAAACCTGGGGACGACGACGAGGATACCCCCTCTGATGGAGCCACTGGAGGGATCATTGAGCCCACGCGAGACCGGAGGCCCAGGAGACCGAGGTGGAGCCACGGTGACGAGCGTCTGTGGTGGAGACTGAAGACCGCAGGACAGAGGCTAAGACGGTGGGACCGAGGATGAATGCGGAGCAGAGGTGAAAGGCGGAGCCAGACAAAGCCGAAGGTGCAGGCAGGTCGACGACTGACCAAGGCGGAGCCGGAGAGACGAGGGAGCCAGGAGAAGCAGTATGGCCGCAGGTTTCCGGTGGAGCCGAGGGAGGGAGGAGCCATGGTGTACCCGAAATGTCAACTGGCCGTGGTGGAGAGCAGGGTGCAGAGACTGGTGGCGACGACAGGGGATCCTCTGCACTGGCTGGAGCTGTTGGACTGAGGAACCGGGGCAGGTACACACAGCATGTGGGCAGAGCAGAGGGGCTGAAGGACAGCAATGATGGTGGGGCTGAGGAACTAGCTGAATGAGGAGGCGGGAGAGGGAGGCTGGGCGGGAATTCCGAGGATGGAGACGCTGGAGAAACAGGGAATACAGGTGATACAAGGGTGCTGGAGATACAGTGGGGTTGGGTATAACCTCTCCAAAAAAGTCCATTAAATTAACCTCAAAAATGTCCTTCAGTTCCTCAAGATGTCCACCAGAGGACCTCCTTTCTTCCACCGCAGCGGGGTGGTGGGCATGGCTCCTTTCCTAGCTCTCCAACTCCATGAGTACTCCTTCCACGATGCATGATGTTGCCGGCTCACGCACCTGGTCAGACCCTCGCTGTGATCCTGGCTCTGGGGCGATGATTCCTCTCAACCTCTGCCTGGGTTCGGGCTCGTCATTCGCGGCAGGCCGGTCTCCACGGTCTGCGGCGGGCACAGGCAGATCCCTTGTGCCGGTCGTGGTCGGTGGTGGATGGCTGGTCTCTGGCGGTGGTGGAGAGGGACTGGTAACGCTGTCAGTAAATGGCGAGTTGTTATTTAACAGTACCCACTCTACGGGAAAACGCCACAAAAATAACTGTTTTGGGTCCGTCAATCTGTTACAAACTTGGTGTATATCAAAACTCATGAAGGCGAGGGCGAAGGAGAACTCGGAACAGGAACTTTAATTGACAATAAACTCAGGACCACTCAGAAACACCAGTTTACAGGAACGTCGACGGACAAACACTGAGGGGAAACTGAGGACTAAATACACAGGGCTAACAAGGTGATTGACTAGACACAGGTGAACAGAATGAACTCATGATGACAATGATCAGGGAGTGGCGGGAAAAGTGAACAAACGAGAAAAAAAACCTCAAAGACAAGCAATACAGACTAGACATGTAACACTGGTATTGCACAGATATTACGCATCTTCTGAAATACCCCTTTTCCACCAAGGCGGTGCTGGTGCTGGTTCGGAGCCAGAGCCTAGTTTCAAATAGTTTTTTTGTCTTTCTACACCCAAAGCACCAGCTTCGAACCAGGAAAAGTGGTTCTTAAGTAGCACCAAAACATTGCTGGTCTAGAAGTAAGAACCGTTTGCGTCAGGGGCTGGGGGCGGGGTTACCGTGACCAACAAGACCAACACAAACAAACTTGTGACCGGCATTTTTGAAATAGCAGCCACTCGAGCTAATAGCTGCTCGATTGTAATCTCCGTCTATACAATATACGGCGAGCTGCACGAATGTGTTGGATTTGCTGTGTTTTGATGCCGATGTAGGACCGTAACGCCATGTGCATCAATAGTAACGCAACGTTCGCCATTGTTGATGGAAGGCTTGTTCGAGATGCATCGGCACTGTGCAGACCGATCGCCGTATGACATCAAAGTACAGCAAGAGCAAAAGGAGAAAGAGAGTGCTGAATCTCCAGATCAAAACACATGCGAAGAAGCAGAAACAAGCAATAGAAGCATTGCTTATGCATATGTAAATAATGTTAATAAATAATTATGCATATGCCTAATGTTACTGAATGAAATGTCAACCTAGGAAGAGGTATAAGACAAGTTTTGTTGATAAACTCTATCTACCCAGTCTCTTGCTGCTTCCCAATTCGCCTACTTATACTGTCATACAAGTATGTACTGTTTTTGTGAAGACATGTTCTTAGCACATATTACTTTGTCATAATTGCCTCTTTAACGGACATCTCTGTCGCTTAGTTATGTGCATCCTGTCACCAAACTGACCTGTCAATCATCTTGTCACAGTAAAAATCCTCCACATTCAGTTGTATTTAATTTCCTACCGTTTCAGAGAGAAATATAGCTGCACGTTGATCTGCCAGTCGTGGGTCTTCCATGCGGAGACTCTCCTCATGTGTTTGCAATTTGCATAATTATGTATTTAAAAGTTAATGACCAAATGTTTCTTTACAAAAGTTCCCAATGCTGTTGCAGATTAAATATAATGTGGATAACATTGCATAAATATCTTTTCATCAGGTTAGATACTGATTATTATCACTCAAACCTCTCTACTTAACCATTGGACTTGCACATCTGCCATGTTTGTAGTTTTTTTAAACACGTTTTATTCATGTTTGTAGTTCTAATTGAATCCTCGCCCAACGTGCAGTGGGTTGTGGGCAATATTAACCGTTAGAATGTACACTAATCTGCACTTCAGATTCTAACTGGGAAAAGTAGACCATCTTAGGTATCTTTGGAATACTCATTTCATCAAACTATGATTTGGGATGCACTAATTCTGAATATTATTTAGGACGGATAGTATGTGAATTGGGACGAAGCATACGTTTTGATCATTATTCTGAATTTGATCTAGACAAGTCTTTGACAAAGACATGTTTTTCTCAGATTTTTCTTCAAAATGTTGCTTTTTTGTGAAACTTACCCAAATTCAAGTGTTGATAAAATGAGTGAAATTCTGTTCTAGTGAGTGAAACTCCCCTGTTCGTTCCTGTGAGTGAAATTCCAGAGCCTTCCTTTCCTATCTGTCCTGGTATGATCGAAGCGGTGGTCCTTACCATTTATGTTGCCGCTGTTATGTGTGTTTGGGCCACACACATTGGCTCCAGCCCCTGAGCCCACTCCAGAGTCGGCTCCAGCCCCATAGCCTGCTCCAGAGTCAACTCCAGCTTTTGAGCCCGGTCCAGAGTCGGCTCCAGCTCCAGAGCCTGGTCTAGACCAGGAGCCCGCTCCAGAGTCGGCTCCAGCCCATGAGTCCGTTCCAGAGTTGGCACATAAGCCCACTCCATTCCAGTCCATAGTAGCTGAGCCAAGCTCCTGTGGCAAGGCCACGGAGGCCGATCCTTCCAGGCTCCCTGAACTGCCGGCTCCTCCCTGGCTTCCTGTATTGACGGTAATGCCCAGGAGGCTTCCTGTCCCGCAAAAGCCACCTTGGCCACCCCCCTTTTCCAGCCCTTAGTCAGCCTCCAGAGGAGAGTCTGCTGGCAAAAAGAGAACGAGACAGAATCAACATTGGCTTGGCTTTTCAGAGATGGTGAGAACTGAGGGATTTGAAATGTAAAAGTGACACAGAGATAGTGTTTACTCAACAGCTAAGTAAGGTATTTTGTTGAGCAGATAAACTGCCATGTGTATCTCTCTAACAGAGTAGTGAATGATTCATGAGCAGTAGGATAACCATATTCACCCGCACAGTCACGCAGACCTGAAGCACAACCAAAACAATTTTCATCTGCAAAATGCATGTAGTTTTGTATTTTACCTACTAGAGGGCAAAATAAAAAGTTACATAGTGTACCCTTAAAGACCCACTGAAGTGTCTTGAAATATGTAGCATTGTTCAATGTGCCTTAATTTCCACTGAAACAGGAAGACAGGACGGGGCATATCGGACGGCAATTTTGCCATACCAATTTGAGGAAACGTCCAGAGTTGCTGAACCAGAAAGTCAATCGCAAACACGACTGGAGCAGGACCTTTCTCAATGGTAAGTGTCAATGTAGTTTATGGCACTTCGGGCCGGTTGAACATGCAGAATCGGAGTAAGAATGTCTGAGAAGTGACGTGCTGTAATCTGATTAATCTTGCTGTCTGTCTCCATTTGATAGTTCAGTCTAATCCGTCACAGACAAATTAATTGCTGAATTTATTTAGGTGCACGTGTGGGAACTGTATCAAAATGCCAAGCGAGGCTGAAAATGCAGGCAACATGCTAATGTTTCGTCTTGACGTCACAGGGAAACGGCTTGGGATTCGTTTTAAAAGCGATTAGTTTTATTGACTCAGATAACTTTATATACGGTGCACTTTCAGATTTAAAACTTTGCAGGATGTTTTCATTCACTTAGAGCTATGTTACACACTACATGAAAGGCAATTTTCAAAAATCCATAATAGGGACTCTTTAAATGACAGTTTAAATGCCCTTTTATAGGGAGGAAGGTTTGAGTTCTGAAAGTTTTTCAAAGTACGAACCTTTCAAAGTTTTCAAACTCAAGGGATTGAGGAAAATGTGAATAATTGTGAAATGTAGTACAACCCTGTTGACAAAAACAGCATTTGCTGGTTAGGTATGATTTGAAGCATGGCAGCTGGCTTGAGTTGGTCAAGTGCTGGTCCTAAGAAACTAGCTCCAGCTCAGGACCAGCTTATAACCAGCTTAAACCAGCTCATGACCAAATAAGGACCAGCATAAACCAGCTGCCATACTTTAAAACATAGCCAGAATATGCTGTTTTTTCAACAGGGAAGGTGGCACTCTCTGCTCACTGTAACTGCAAAACACAGCACGCAACTCAGTAACGCAGGTGTGTATCATCCCACTTTCATATTGAGTAGCAGTGCTTCCTCCTCCTCGGCAATGCTTTCTGTAACGCAGCGCTGTTAATTATCCTAGTTAGCGTCTGAGTCAGCAGCGCTAGGCTAACGAGCGTTGGCTCTCATGATCTGTGCGTTTGAAAGTGATCTTCAGCAATAAAAACATGTCATCCGACCCCTCACTGGAAAATTGCAAATTGGTGAATGTGCTGAGTGAGCGAGAATGTGTTTTTTTTTGTGCTGACTGTGTGCAGGCCTGTGGTGATGGATGCTGGCTTGACACAGCCTCAGTGTTTGGGCTGTGGGAATAATGAGTTTCAGTGTCCCCTACGCCCAATATGCACAGACACCGAGAGCCGGAAGAGAACACTGTGGCTTTAATTAAGGCAGAGCTACTCACACACACACTGACCCAACATGATGGCGGCTCTTATTTCTGTCAGTAGTGAGTGCAGTTGTAGTCAGGTAAGGGCCGGTCCTGCAGGACTCTAATAAGGTGCTGTAATGTCAGGGTGGGTTGGCACTTGCAGGATTTTACTCGGGGAAGACAGGAGATTCTTATTCACAGACGCTGCTAATTCATTAAAAGAACATGGCTTTTGCTGCCATTTGAAACTCGAGTGCATTACTGCATCCGGAATATCTTTATAATATCTACACTACCAATTGTTTTATATCATTTTATAATAATAAATATATGCAATTGCCAATGATGAATGTTTACATTTTCTGTACTCCACATTCTTCAAACTAAAAACTGTCTTGTATTTGTGCCTGTTGACATTTTATTTACAATCACTAAATAATATATGGATATAAAGAAGAGGTCATCCCATTTAAACACCAACATACTTTATCTTTAATCGCAAGTTCCAAGTAAAATTTGGAAAAGTGCCAACAAGAGCATTGGCTAAAAACTTGATTGCATGAATCCCTAAACTTAAGTATTAAACTCTGGTCTTATCCGTATCAGATCTTCTTCTTCTTAACTGACTGGCTTTTGCACACTTTTAAAAAGAGTACTAAGAGAAATAATATACTTTAAAAGAATATACTTAAGTATGAATTGAATGCAATGTTTTTGGATACTTAACTGCATTCAAATTGACTATAAAGTGCTTTTTGACCCACTTAAGTAAGGCTTAAGTATAGCAACATCTTATTGTTGTTTCATAATTACATTTATCGCCTTTGTAATATAGTTAAAGTACTGCTGAATGTACTGACAAACATTTATGATCAACTAAAATATAATTTAATGTCATTTCACTGTCAAGTGATGTATTTAATGCATTTGTAATAGCACATTTGTAATGATGATGTCGCTATTTGTTACACTTAAAATGCATTAACTTTAAATGATCAATTAATATTGAATAACAGGTCAAGTACTTTACATGTGCTTTATTATGTTAGTCACATGTTAAAATAAGTGCGATGTTAAAACATAATGATTTAAAATGTATTTAAATGAAAACTTTTAATTTGACATTATAACAAATTGCACTTTTTAAGTGTACTTAAGTGTGTTAAGAAAGATACTAGTGCCCTGTCCAAAATACCCAAACTTGCTGTCTTGGCCACTTGAGAGCGCGTGCATGCGTCAGGAAGTAAGTGCGCAAGACTGTCCCATGTCTTAAAAATGGCAAAGTGCAGTGCCCTTAATGCACACTAAACCCACACTGTCTATAGCTCCGAAGCGGTATTCAAGGCTAAGTGTATCCTATCATGCATAATGTCCGGAAACTCGCGTGCCCCGAAATCACGAGATGTCGAGGCAAACATTCCACTGTAATTTAAATGAAATAGATATTACATATAATTTGGTAGTAAAATATAAAGTGTTGCACATTTTATTTTAAGATGAGTAGGCTATGTGTATTTTGTACAACATGCAACTGCTTTTTATCACTTAATTAGAAGCACCACAATTTTTTAATTGTGTCGTCTGTTAGTTACTGAAGTTTATTTTAAAATGCAAAGTATATATATATATATATATATATATATATATATATATATATATATATATATATATATATATATATATATATATATATATATATATATATATATATATATATATATATATATATATATATAAAAGCTCTGTAAACATTTGCATTTTTTACCACACCAAGGGCCCTATCATACACACGGCGCAATGTGACGCCAGGCGTGCTTCAAGTGTTTTTTGCTAGTTTCAGCCTGTACGTCGATTTGGGATTACTTCTGAGAGCCCCTATCAGCTTTGAGATATAGAGAACGGGCCAATGGCCATTGCCGTGCAAGATTTGCTACTCGCGCTCCCGCCCTTCATTGCGGGTATAAACAGGACGCGGATGCAGCGCACCATTGTTTTTCACTGAGGAGCCGAACTAGTGGCTCGACCATGAAGTGATAGTACAGCAACTGTGGCGACGGGACGTACGTCTCCGTTCCCTCCTTCAGGGTACGAGGGTTACCATACGTAACTGAGACACTCCCTTTCAGTCGGTCACATTCGATGTACGCATGGCCAATGGTGCGCTATATCCGCGTCCTGTTTATACCCGCAATGAGGGGGGAAGCGTGAGATGCATATCTCGCACGCCAATTGGCCCGTTCTCTATATCTCGAAGCTGATAGGGGCTCCCAGAAGTGGTTCCAATTCGTTGGTGGCATCTGACGTACGTCGAACGTGACTGACTGAAAGGGAACCAGGTGTGTTCAGGCGCATTGTTGGTGCATTGCTATTTTGAGGAACTGAAAATGACTGCACCATTGACTAACAAAAAACGCAGTATTTTTGTGTTATTTAAAGTGCGTGTAATTAATATGCGCCTATTAGGCGGGTGCACAACACGCATACACTCTGCTTATCACACACACAGGGACGCGCAACAGCACACAAATATTTTTAAATATTAAAAATAAAAGGATTCCTCTCTGGAGAAACATTCAGTCTTTCTGTTCGCAAATTCCTCCATGTAAAAAGCGAATCCGCCATGGTGCGAGCATAACTGGCTTTTAAAGGGAACGGGAGATGAGACTCGGATTGGTATATTGCACGTTACGCCCAAAACACACCCATGACTCATTAATAGACGAGGTACAACCCTTTTGGACCGTGAGCCGGGCGCGCAGACCGTTTTTTCCATCGTTAAATGAGCAAACGTGGATTCGGACACGCCCTAGGTGCACCTCAGATCAGATCATTCAGATCGTTAAAATAGGGCCCTATAAGTTAGCCTGACGTCGTCATACTTAGATTCTAGTCAGAATATGAGTCTGATCTGCTCCATTGGGCTGTGATTATGGGCTTTTCAACCGAACCAGGAAAGAAAATCCCTCTGCACTCAATTGGATAGACCTACAACCAATCAGAGCAACGGAGAAAGTGACGTGTTGAGCGACGCATAGTTGTCAACAGAACTCAACTGCACGCACACACTGGAAGAAGTAGAAGAAGAAAATGAGTGTGAACGATCTTTGCCGGTGTTGTAAAAAGAATTTAAGGATACACAGAGTACTTACCAACACCATCATCCTTTCTGAGAGAAATAGTAAAGGTGAAGGCATATGCGAACAAGTTCTCCATTTAGTGACTGAATTCAACCCAAGCTCTCTTTGGTGACGTGGATGATTATGTTACTGTTGATCATCTGTCCATCATCGTGTAAAGCCCGCCCTGACAATTTGATTGGTCCGAACAGCTCTGGTTCCAACATAGTTGCTCCACAACGGATCAAGTCCAGACCGAACTTCCCGACCTCAAATGTTGTGGGCGGGGCTAAGATCGGCTGGCATCCAGACTGCCTATACGTGTGTCCCATCGTGCAATCAACAGTTCTAGAAGTCTTCATGTCTACTTGAACACTTGGGCAAAATGCAGGAAATACGTCACGTAAGTAGAGAGGTGGTCAAGTGCAAAGACCGCAAGTGTGTGTATTTGAACTGTAAGTAAAGTCTTCTTAAAATATACTTTTAATCACTCACATTTTCTTCAGAAAAATGTAAAGATTTCTTTTCTCACAATGTAGAAAATCTGAAATCTGTCAGTTATGATGCCAACAGTCTTTCAGATATCTAACAGACGGGTCTATGGCAATGTGCCTCAACTTTGTGAGTTTTTTAGGTGAGTGCAGAGACAAATAGTCAATGTGATAACAGTGAAGTCGGAGAACCTTTTCCCCGTGTTATTACCCTTTGTTCAATGAACTACTTTCTTCATTCATCTCTCTTTCCCTGTCCCCATCCCTCACCTCTCCTCCTCTTTTACCACTCTCTGTTACTTCGTCCCGCACTTTGTTCTCTTCTTGTTTCATCCCTTTTCTCTATGTCTACACAGTTAAGTGCATATCAGACTGCTGTGCTAATGTAGAAAAGGAAGAAGAGAGACTATAATGAGAGAGAGAGAGAAAGAGAGAGAGACAGAGAGACACTGACTGGCAGAAATGGATAATTAGGACAGAAAGTTTCACTGCAGTTAGCGACACAGATCAAAGGAACAAGGACATTAAGTTCCATTGTAAAGTTTTTTCCCCCTAATTGCTCTTGGTCTTTTTAAACAGTGCTTACATTTAAGCTCTTGACACCTTGCTTTAACTGCACATGGATCTCTGGCCTTCCAGCGCGGCGTAAATGTCACAATGAGTCAGAATAAACCCCATATACAATGCTATGTTGTATTCTAATATGGAGTCTTATTTAAATTAGTTATCATTATGAGTATGTCCTTTTCTCGGGGGACTTTAGAAAACACCATTATTCCAGTACATGAAAGGTCAGTAGCACTAATTCATAGTGGTGGTCCTAAAATATTCAAATTAGTAGTCATTTATAGACACTTGTAACCACGGCATCTTACGGTCCACTTACAAAACTCCTGGAGTAAAGCCCACCTGATCTCATGGCAATAATTTACTATTTTATGATTGATGATTCCCATGAGAGAATGTTGGAATCAGGGTTATTTAACTCAAACTAAAACCATACATTTTGTTACTTGAAATAAAATAAATTGACCTAACTTGAAAAAAGGTAACATATCACATTCAACTTGTTGGCTTCAATTAAAGTCAACTGAAATACTTTTGTTTGTTTAATGACTAAGTATTTTGAACTTAAAAATTCTTGTTGAGGTAACTAAAGCATTATTTAGCATTTAACAATGCAGAGCTACAATCTTCTTTCTGTTTGATTCATGGTAAGAACATTATTTGCCTTTTACCCTAAAAGTTGCAGTGAGATGCACATACCTCGACACAACACAAATCTCAAACAAATGTTAATTTAGTAAAAATATGAACTCTGAACCATATGCCAGCTAAATAACAGTGACAGCAACAGCTGCAGCATAAATTTAGCCAATCATTTTTTTAATAATACACATTTTTTTCAAGCTGCAGTGCATGCTGGGAACTGCATGGCATAAAATTACATAAAATTGTTTGTTCAGATAACTCAATTTGGAAAGTTGGGGGAGCATTTGGACAAGTTTCCGACAAATACTTAACCTCTTAAGCTCTGGGACCATTTTTGAGATTTCCGATTGAAAAGCTTCCCATACACACATACAGTGGTCTCTAAATACACAATTTTGGTGTCATTTTAAAGGAAACCCTTTGAAGTTTCATAAACCACTGCTAAAAGTGATACACATGTAAGTATATGTTGTCTAAGCTGTAACAAAAATGAGGGGGGGGGGGGGTCACTGATAATGTCATTTGGTCCTTTTTGGATTACAATCCGCCATCAAAATTATACATTTAATTATTCCAGCTGCTGTGAGAAAAGGCTATAAATGATCCGCCACCTGCAGCATCCTCACATGCGATCGCCTATAGCCGGGACTCATTCTTTATGTATACAGATGTGACGTAATGACGTAATGACGTAAAGATGAACGGTGCCATGCTCAAATTTCCCGCAGAAAGCTACCAGTACCACTCAAGCAAAGTTATGGACTGCAGCTTTAACAACATGTTTTAGAGTAATAAACTAAATCGTAATCTTTATTCTTGAAATATTGCTCTGTTCCTCAATCGAATCTATCATATGTCTTCAGAATATTTGCAATGCGTTGAAGTACATGATAATGTAATCATGACTATGTAAACACAGCTGTGTGAACTCTGGTCCTCTTCGGTCAAAAATTTTGAAAAGTATTTTTTTTTTGCTTCATCTGAATGGGATGACACTTGGTGACTTTTGTCGCATTAGCTATCTGAACACACAAAATAAATAATGGAGATGATTCGGTTATGTTAAAGGGTTGAAGAAAAAAAAATCACACTTCTCTCCTTCGCGGTTAAAAATGACCGACATTGGAAATTAATGGGAAATACGCAAAAATACAAAAATTCAGGGAATCTTTTGGTGATACAAACCACAAATCAGCCATGATGCAGAAAAAAGTGCACATCAATGTAGGGGTGACACTCTAAAATTGTAAAAATATACAAAATCACACACACACACACACACACACACACACACACACACACACACACACACACACACACACACACACACACACACACACACACACACACACACACACACACACACACACACACACACACACACACACACACACACACACACACACACACACACACACACATATATATATATACAGCCACTAATTGTGCAAGATCTCCCACTTAAAAAGATGAGAGAGGCCTGTAATTTTCATCATAGGTACAACTATGAGAGACAGAATAAGGAAAAAAAAATCCAGGAATTCACATTGTTTGATTTCTAAAGAATTTATTTGTAAATTATGGTGGAAAATAAGTATTTGGTCACCTACAAAAAAGCAAGATTTCTGGCTCTCACAGACCTGTAACTTCTTCTTTAAGAGGCTCCTCTGTCCTCCACTCGTTACCTGTATTAATGGCACCTGTTTGAACTCATTATCAGTATAGAAGACACCTGTCCACAACCTCAAACAGTCAGACTCCAAACTCCACTATGGCCAAGACCAAAGAGCTGTCAAAGGACACCAGAAACAAAATTGTAGACCTGCACCAGGCTGGGAAGACTGAATCGGCAATAGGTAAGCAGCTTGATGTGAAGAAATCAACTGTGGGAGCAATTATTAGAAAATGGAAGACATACAAGACCACTGATAATCTCCCTCGATCTGGGGCTCCACGCAAGATCTAACCCTGTGGGGTCAAAATGATCACAAGAACGGTGAGCAAAAATCCCAAAACCACACGGGGGGACCTAGTGAATGACCTGCAGAGAGCTGGGACCAAAGTAACAAAGGCTACCATCAGTAACACACTGCACCGCCAGGGACTCAAATCCTGCAGTGCCAGACGTGTCCCCCTGCTTAAGCCAGTACATGTCCGGGCCCGTCTGAAGTTCGCTAGAGAGCATTTGGATGATCCAGAAGAGGAGTGGGAGAATGTCATATGGTCAGATCGAACTTTTTGGTAAAAACTCAACTTGTCGTGTTTGGAGGAGAAAGAATGCTGAGTTACATCCAAAGAACACCATACCTACTGTGAAGCATGGGGGGGAAACATCATGCTTTGGGGCTGTTTTTCTGCAAAAGGACCAGGACGACTGATCCTTGTAATGGAAAGAATTAATGGGGCCATATATTGTGAAATTTTGAGTAAAAACCTCCTTCCATCAGCAAGGACATTGAAGATGAAACGTGGCTGGGTCTTTCAGCATGACAATGATCCCAAACACACCGCCCGGTCAACGAAGGAGTGGCTTTGTAAGAAGCATTTCAAGGTCATGGAGTGGCCTAGCCAGTCTCCAGATCTCAACCCCATAGAAAATCTTTGGAGGGAGTTGAAAATCTGTGTTGCCCATGCAGCGACAGCCCCAAAACATCACTGCTCTAGAGGAGATCTGCATGGAGGAATGGGCCAAACTACCAGCAACAGTGTGTAAAAACCTTGTGGAGACTTACAGAAAACATTTGACCTCTGTCATTGCCAACAAAGAGTATATAACAAAGTATTGAGATTAACTATTGTTATTGACCAAATACTTATTTTCCACCATAATTTGCAAATAAAATCTTTAAAAATCAGACAATGTGATTTTCTGGATTTGTTTTTTCTCATTCTGCCTCTCATAGTTGAAGTTTACCTATGATGGAAATTACAGGCCTCTCTCATCTTTTTAAGTGGGAGAACATGCACAATTGGTGGCTGAATAAATACTTTTTTGCCCCACTGTGTGTATATATATATATATATATATATATATATATATATATATATATATATATATATATATATATATATATATATATATATATATATATATATATATATATATATATATATATATATATATACACATATGAACTAGTGCGACTATAACACAGAGCACATTTTTGCAAATGTGTGAAACAAAATCAATAATTCAGCCACAATGCAGTAAAAAAACAAACAGCAAGGAAGAGGTTATACTCTAAAACATCAAGAGTGAAAAACAGACTCACACACTCAAACACACACTCACATAAACACACACTCACAAACCACAATATTATACGCACACAGATTAACTGGTGTGGCTGTATCAATATGGCAAAATTGAGCCAAAAGACTCAAATAAGAGGTTAAAATCAGATCTATTATACTGAGATAAAACATACCTGTTAATTCTTTTATTGAATTTTGATGTTATATGTTCGAAATGTTCTCCTCTCTGCTCAGGTTTGAACGTAGTAAAATGAATGCAAAAACTGACACTTCAAATCAACATTTCACAAAAAAAAAATCTAAACCTTGACAAAAATAAATCCAAATCCACAACTTAATAAAAATAAGTATTTATGTCTAAAAACACTGGAGAATTTATAAGCCACTTTATATAGAGTTATTTAGGAATCTAGTGGTCACAACATGGCATTACAATCGTTTTTCTTTTTTTACTCCCACCAGGCGACCCTAATCCACCTTCAAAAAACTGGATTTTGAATGCCTCGTCTCTATTTTAACATGCAATACTGTTTTAATTGAAAAATAATACAAAAATATGTTAGCATTTTTTTTATTATTATTTTCAATGGGGAAAAATAGCTAATATTTTTTTTTATAAATATTGCATAGTATCATAAAATACCCTCAAAATTCTAAATAATAATCAAAAAATATTATTGAACTAAAATATATTACATTGTTTTTTCCTGGGGGAGGCTTCGGTCACTTTTGACCGCGGAGAAGCCAAGTGTGACCCCTAAACGAAGAGGACCAGAAGGTTAAAATATCTTTGTGTGTGTGTGTGTGTGTGTGTGTGTGTGTGTGTCAGTCATGTGACTTTGGAATGATGCAAGTGTCATTAAAATATGATAGAATGATAGATAGATTATGATAGATTTATTTTTGGGCGAGCTATACTTTTAAAACCTAGTAACAGTCAGTTTATCTGGATAGTTCATTGACGTTTATGATAGGGGTTCACATTCTGATTAAAATGACACTGCTACTTTTAAGTACCATCGAGCGCTCTGAAACAGAAGCAAACAGCTCCACTGATGAGGAAGAGTTATTCTGGTCAGTTAAATCATTGTCCTGTTGCCTATTATGGCTTTAAGACTCTGAATCATTACATTGTTTCAGCTAATACCCAATATTGAACCAGCAATCATTTTACAGAGGTCAAACTCGAAATCTATCCCTGTTTATCTGTTTGCAAATGACAGACTCTTTCCTGCCAGCTCTGACTTGAACCAATTTAATTATGGCTCGTTAAGGTGCTGAGCGGTTAGCACAAGCCTATCGACAAGCGGGAAGGACACGCTAATTAAAGGCCATTTAAATGTTTATCCCGGAGCAGTAATGGAGAGACACTTATCATTTAAATGCTGTTTGGAGCATATCCCTCTCTCTCCCTCTACAGGGACATGTGGGAATGAATCCCTGTGGACTTTCTAATGCAGCGGGAGGACATGCTTGTCAGGTTCACGGTTAACGGCACCTAAATATTACAGAGTTCACGATGTTTTGGACAATGAAAGGAAGTCAAAGAAAATGTTGTTCTACATTTCTTTTTGATCCAGATTTGTGATGGGACTGCAGTCATTAACAGGTTTATTCATATTTTTATCACGCTTTTTAAAATGATTAATCACTCTAATAAACAACTTATATTGACAGCCCTCATAATAACACATCACTAAATCTATTTAAAATAAATACAATTTGAATGGTATTTAAATACCATTTATCACTAAAGCACAAAAATGTGAGAAACTGAGGACGTGTATGTTCAAAGGACTGCGGTTGTAATGTGAAAAGCAGAATAATTTAACTAAAGGCCTCAGTCATGGCCTCAAACACACTCTGATCTCAGAGCATCCATTCATTCTCCAAATTGCTTTTTCTGTGTCTAGAATGCCAAGTCAAGTCACATTTATTTCTATCTCACATTTATACAATGCAGATTGTTTCAAAGCAGCTTTCAGTGATAAACAATGATTCAATTCAATTCTGCTGTAAAGCAACTCTAAAAGGACAATAGTAAACAGTCCATTGCCGGGCTAACAGATGTAATTACTATAGTATTAACATTTATTACTCATAATATAATGTAATATAATTAATATAAATACAAGTAGCAGTGCGATATAATCACAGCATGCTGAGTGTGATATTGTGTTTATACAACAGTTCGACGGCACAAGTGTGTAAATAAATAAGAAGCAACTTTAAAAACTTTGCCTCTTTTGTGCAGAACTACTTCCTTCCGCCACGGATTCAAATCTCAAGTTGACAGTTTAACAGTTGAGCCCAAATCTCCTTTACTTATTTTAAAAGGTCACTTTAGAGCCAGTAACGAAAGAACGTGAGTCGCTTTATTGAAGCTAATTGTATTATGTAGAGTATTATGAGAGAGAGATCGACTAAACAAGCAACATCTGATATAGTATTCATTCTTCAGATTAATGTCCATAATATTATATACATTAAAATGAAGAAAAAAAAATCAGTGTGAATGTCCGCTGAGGAAAGCGATATCGTCTTTGTCCTTTTAAAAGTGAATGGGTTTTCCATGACAGTGCTAAAACAACTTCCTTGTTTACAACCAGTCATAAAGACAGTCTTTGTATATGATGAATTGGTTTGAGTAGAGCCAACTCAAATTAAACTAATTAGTTCATACGAACTAACTCTTATGAGTATTTAACACTTTCTTTTTCTTTTGAGTTCACACAACTGACACATTTTAAGTAATCTGAATTGTTTCATTGTTTTGAGTTTTATGAATTTAATTTAGATTAACTTAAATTTAACTGAAACTGGGTTGCGTGGGATTTCTATTTCCCAGTATGCTTTGCCATGAGATTCAAAAGGGACAGTAAATGCTCAAATTAAGTATTATATTATGTTTTTTTGTTTTCAATATTAACGTTAAGTGGGAGATTTAGTGTTTAATGTTTTATAGTTTAGAAGAGTTTCTTTTATGTTGGGGTTTTTGTGGTGTTATCATCATGGTGACGAGTGGAGCTTGAGCTTAGTTTGAGAACAGATTTATGTCAAATGTTTTATATTGCTGTGCTCATTCAGCAAGTGCTATGCTATGCTAATGCTACCAAAGCATTGTGTTACCAATTAGTAAGAGGGCATTTATTGAATTGGCTAAAGTATTAATTAGCTTACTCAAATATTTAAAGTTCAGAGCAATTAAAATGTATGATTACTAAATAAAAAATCTGTAAGTTCTGCTTTTAATTTCTTAACTTAAAAAACTGATTGCCTCTTTTTTTGGAGTTTTGCCAACTTATTTGGGTTTACAATGTACAAAAGCAGCGCTCTAGTGCAGGATTTAAGTTAAATAAAGCCAGCCTAAATATAAAGCTATGAATCGATCGATTTGCTCTGGAACAAGTAATAGATTAATAAGACCAAAGATTGCACGTTTGATATAACCTAAATTAATTATCTCATGTTTTACCACTATCTATATAAGAGCAAATTCCCGAATGACTGTCCGAGAGGAAGCTGATCTCTGTGGAGCTCACATCTGTGAAAATGCCAAAACTAATTTTTAAAATAGGCACTATGTATATATTAGGGCTGTCAAAAGATTAATCGCGATTAATCGCATCCAAAATAAAAGTTTGTGTTTACATAATATATATGTGTGTGTACTCTGTTAATTATTATTTATATATAAAAACACACACAAGCATGTATATATTTAAGAAAAACATATTATTTTTTATATATATAAAACATTTATATTTATATATATTATAGATTATTTAAATGTATATACAGTATATACATGCAAATATTTCTTAAATATATACATGAATGTGTGTGTATTTATATATATATATATAATTAACAGAGTACACACACATATATTATGTAAACACAAACTTTTATTTTGGATGCGATTAATCGCGAATAATCTTTTGACAGCCCTTGTATATATATGAGTCACATATTTGAGTTCTAAATAACTACATTCTCACCTAAAACACTCATAAAACTACATTCTGTGACACAATAACAGTAGTATTTGTAAAAAATATGCTGGATTTGCTCGACCGCCATGACAGTCGCCACAAGCGGTGAAACAGTTCCAGTGCTGATACTGGGAGAATATCTCACGGCTTGAAAAGGCTCTCAGCCAATCAGATTCGAGAACCAGAAAGAACTGTTGTATAATATAATATTGGTGAAAAGGATATTCTTTTCTATAACAACAAACAAGACAAAAATAAAAGAACCAATCCACCATCTAAAATGTTAAAACAAAAAAGGTATGTGTTGGTGTTTGTCACTGATGTCAGGACAGTAAAATAACCTTTGCTTACCCGACACTTTCTTTCCAACCACACAAACACAATAAACAAGCTCCGACATCTCTATTTCATATTAGCCAAACTGAAATCAATGTGGCACATTTGTCTTTATTACTGAAATAAATAGCTTTTTCATTATGCTGTGATCTCTCCCTCTCTCTCTCTCTCTTTCCCTCTCTCTGCTTCTGTTGCCATTACTTAAGGGCTCTCCTTGGGCCTGAGAGGCCTCTATCCCAATGTCATTCATTTGCCACCAGCAGTAACAAGCCTCTAACAGTTTAGAGACAGACCGTAAGCAGCCATTTCCTCTCCTGAAGGGAGGAGAGATTGAGGAGAAGGGAGCGAGAAATCGAGACGAGGAAGGGAGATGATCGAGAAGCTAAAATGAGGAGAGGCCAACACAAAAGAAAACTGAGGATGTATATTTGCATTTTCTGTGGCTCAGCCAGCCTCCATCCGCCTGTAAGCGGCAGGCCGCGTGTGTGTGTGTGTGTGTGTGTGTGTGTGTGTGATTCATGGGCCTGACAGATGCCGGGTGCAGCTGGCTCTGTCCTTGATCGGCCCTGTAGCCCGGACAGCGCTGTCATTCACCATTGCCCAAATTATCTCTGTATTGACTGCACAACCCTCTGTGACAGCAACGTAATGGCTAATTACCCAGGATGCTTTGGGTACTTTCAAACCCCAACAGAAACCGAGCGAGTGAGCGAGTTTCTGTTTCTCAGAGTCAGGAAATAAATCTTGAATGTTAGGAAAGAGAAGAGAAATGATTTAAAGCAAAAGACAGTATTCAATAGGGCAGTATGCTGTGATATTTAAATGAGCCCTTCACTGACCATCTGATGCAGATTGCACAGAAAAATGGCAAGAGTTGGTGAAAATCACACGTTTCAATCCGATTAGCTGGTTGTGGCTTCTAGGAGCCCGGGGTATAGTCAAGTGTTTAAGGAATACCAGTAATACCAAATAACTGAATTTTCCTAATTTTGCAATGTTTGCGGCATTAAATCTTTGAAAGATGTTCAAGGGTTTGAGGCACTTTAGGCTCTGTCCCAAATTTGTGTCCTTTGCACTGATGTGGACTTTACAGATGACTGTTAAGCCCAAAGTATACTTTTACATGTACACTCTTCCTTGGGGAACAAAACATATAACTGTACATTTAAAGATACACAATTGGTCCTTAGGGTACAATTATACCATAGTGTTCCTCTACTTAGAGCAGGGGTAGACAAGTTCGGTCCTAGAGAGTCGCTGTCCTGCAGAGTTTGACTCCAACCCTGAGAGACGTCTACAGAAGCTCAAATTGAGCATTAAAAGAAGTTTAGATGTTGATGTTTTATTGAAAATGATTGGTCGTCATTATGGTGATCAGTGTTTCTTGGCTTTTTATGTGGTTTTTGATACAGTGTTAATAAAACACATAATCTGTTCAAATCAAAAGAAGCCATAAACAAAAATAGTCATGAAGAAAAATGTTTGATTAAACTCATCACTGACTAAAAATATTAATAAATGATATTCATCAACAATACTTTCTTGCCACAGATCAGACATTCTGAATTCTGATTTTTAAATACATTCTAGGGGGAAAAAAGTTTAGACGCATACAGATATTAAGAATCAGCATATGAATCTCAACAATGGTGGCATACTTAATGCTGCAATGCATGCTGGGAGCCATGAGTTTTATTCTGTGGTGGCTTAGTAGGGTTGGAGCTAAACTCTGCAGGACATCAGCTCTCTAGGACCGAACTTGCCTACGCCTGACTTAGAGGTACAAAAATGTACCCTCAAGGGTACCACCCCAGTGACGGCCACTTGTACCTTAAACGGTACTATTTTGTACTTTTTTTGTTTTGAGAGTCTGGGGAGAATGGGGTAAGATGAGCCATTTTTACTTATGTTGTCCTAGAGATAAGAGAAAATAAGGCAGAAGTACAATGAACGTATTTAAATTATAATTTCAGGATGTTTGCTATAATTTTAAATGATAAGAATACATCTCTGACAAATGGTTATAAAAATATTGCTTCTTATAAAAAAAGTGTTCATGTGGCTCAATTTACCCCAGGTTAGGGGTAAGTTGATCCAATTCAGTTGGTAAGTTGCATCATCTGGGTGTAAACGGATCATCTAATTGAATCTGAATCAAACTCATGTGAAATTGAAAAGATAATTTACCCCTTTTTAAAAACACCTTCAATAATCAAATTTCCTTTTACAAATAGTTATTTTCTAACTTAAAACCAAACAAATTAAGTTGAAATTTCAATTTCTTTAATTGTTTGCATTTCTAAAACAATATGTTGAACGCCAACGTTGTAACTTTGCCAAAAACAGACTAAACAGAGTTTGATGAGTAAAATTAAATAAAAGAAGAACTGAATTAGGATGAATGAATAAATGTAATTGAAACTAATATACAGTTTAGTCAAAAGGTTCTTGACATGGTAGTTTTTCTGCAATGTTGAACATGTTAGGCCATTAGGAACTAAAGGTGCACAGATATATATATAGCATCTACAGTTATAAGTTAGCATCTTCTTAATCTTATCAGGGAAGGATTTGGTGTACTTTTACATTGTTCCTATCAAATTAACAAATTACATTGAAATTATACCAGTTTATACTTCAGAGATTTAACTCAACTACACTGCATTATGGTGGGGTAAGTTAAAATGCTGGCTCAGTTTACCCCATAGCATTTGGCTCACTTTGCCCCAAAGCTGCCATTTTGAATAAAACTAGTTAGCTTACCAATTCAGGCTAATATTTAGCTAAATGATTTGAATGGTTTTATACATTGCTAAATCCTCAATATGGATCATAAATATTTTTTTATGATGGACAAATTTGCTTTGATGCAACAGCAATTACATCTGTTATGCAAAAATTTTACTTTGAAAAGCCAAAAACAGTTTTTTAGGTTGGGCGTCTTCCACTCCTCCAATGTGTTTCTCCTTTTCACAGTTTGGCAGACATGATGGGTGGTTCCAAAATATATGGTTACATGACAATACAAGTGGACAGTTACCAAGAAAAAGGGGGTGGGTCAACTTACCCACTGGCTCATCTTACCCCACACTTATGTGAGGGTCCGCATACAGTGCGCGTGACACACATTTCGTCACAAGAATAGTGTGCATGCACGCAGTGGCGTAACTTTGTTTTAAAAAGTGGGTGGGACAGAAATGCGGGGTTTAAATACAATGATATGTACAATAACAATTGCAGAAAAAATTATATTACAATGTCCAGAAATCAATTTCCACAGTACACAAGTTCATCCTAGGTGTATATGACATTCTCCTTTCAGACGAATACAATCAGAGTTATATTAAAACACGTCCTGATGTCCTGGGTGAACTATCCCTTTTATATGCAATTAACCCTTGTACAACCATTTGTGGAGACCGTTGTGGCATTATTCGCATCACCGACCAATTATTGCACACCAGTCTGCTGTTGGTAACATCAGTTTCAGATTTAATAACCCAGAAATGTCATGAAATAAAGAGCAACACTGCTGACCAGATTGTGTGCTGATTATAAAGAGTCTTGCTCTGTGACTCGAGTGACCTCTTAACGCCGGCAGATCTACTAAAACAAATGAATCATTGTTTTCTCTTTGTCCGTCAAGAGCTCAGCTACATTAACATTTTCAGTTGTAGAATCAGTGTCTCACACCAGTTTGCAGTTCTCACAGATGTGAACAATAAAATCTCTAATAATCAAGAAAACAAATACAAACTTTCTAAGCATATACATAGCTTCTCTCAGATGCACTGCCAGAAAAAGACGCAACTTTAAAAGTAAAACGGCTCCAAATCATCAGAAAGAGACACAGGCAGAGAGAGGGGAAGAGGGAGAGGAAGAAGGTGAGGGAATAGAGGGTACTAAATCCCACTCTGACTGTTAGGGAAGATGATGAGATCCCGAGAGGATGGACAGAGCGCAGAGAGAGAGAGAAAAAGAGGCAGAGAGCGAAGGAGCAGCCTTCCACACAAAAGAACAGCCAGGCATCCGCCACAGTCTGTCCTGGCCTGCCATTAGCAGCACTCCAGCGCTAATTACAGACACAAGGAAACGCAGTGCCACCTCTGCCCTATACGAACACACAGCAGTGCTGGGGAAAACACTTCAGACCGCCTTCATAACTTACAGTAGTTAGGATACTGTAAAGATGCCCTTTAAAAATAACGGTTAGCTACATTTTAATATAGCCTCCTAACAAGAAGAAGCTTGTTATATTGAGGGGACAATTATCTTTTTAAGACTATCCAATGATATATTTTATTATTTAATCCCAGCTGTATTTTCTGGCACAAAAAGAGGATTTTGGAATGAATGAATTTAAATTAGGGTATCGAATTTAATGAGCAGTAAATAAAAACTGAAACAGAAAACCCCACTAATGTATATAACTGGGTCAATGTGATGAACAGCAGCGTTTAACAAAAATATTTTGCTATGATGAAGCACGAGAAAAACAAAGAAAACGCACAATGCTGTATGCAATATATAAAACGGCTGAAAATAGCTGTTGCAGAGCTATTCTATTCTGAAAACTGAATAAGGTTAAGTTTTATCCACTGATCTATGACTGTATTGCTCATGACGTCATATAGTGAAGCCATATTGTTATTCCCTCCCGTTCAATTTAATTCATAGGAAATCATCTGATTTTAATGAGAAAACATCACCTAAGGAGTCAGCGTTTTTATATCTGAAGTCTCCCTGTATACATTCTCACAACGCAAACATCCTAAACATTTAAATGGGAATTTCCCCAGCTTATTAAAAGTCACATTCATCTTCATTACAGTAGCAAATATCAGATCAGCTGACGGACGAGACACCTCAGCATTTATATCACAAATGTCACAATGAATGTTTGTAATCTGAATACAGACGGTAGGGAATCGTAAGATGGCCCCTCGAACTCTTTGGGTGGATTCAAGTCAAGTCAGAACTAAATATTAAACAAAATATTGAATCCAGTTCCATCTGGTTGAAGATCGGATTCATCACGCAGGTATGAAGATGAGGCCTTCGCAGGGGATAGTCTAGTTGACACAATCCCTGCTGACATTTCAGGGCTGCGTTGTCTAGGTGCATGTCCACCATCTGATCTGGATACGGCCCGGATCCGGCTGACTACGGTAACCTCAGGATAAACAGAGAGACTAATATTAGTGTAAATTCCATTCTTCTTATAATGTAACAAGTACATCAGGTGTTACGGGGAATGTTCCCGGCTCTGGCTGACCTAGTTTTGCAGCCTAACAATCATTTAACTCCGGGTTCCTCAAACTCGGTCCTGGAGGGCCACTGTCGGCTCCAACCCTGATCAAACACACCTGAACCAGCTAATAAAGGTCTTCAGGATCACTAGAAAATCACAGGGAGGTGAGTCTCATCAGGGCTGGAGCTAAACTCTGCAGTGGCCCTCCAGTAAGCCTGATGTAACCTGATTAGTGGTTTGTAAATGAATTCGGAGCCAATGCAGTGGTGACAGAACCGGGATAATGGTCATACTTCTTGGTTCTAGTAAGAACTTGAGCTGCTGTGTTTTGGACCAGCTGGAGTTTATTTATTAAGCGTGCAGTGCAACCACCCAGTAGAGCATTACAATAATATAGCCTTGAGGCCATGAACGCATGAACTAACTGTTCAGCACTTGTCATTGAGCGCATACATGGTAGTTTAGATATATTTTTAAGATGGAAGAAATATAGAGTGTCATCAGCATAACAATGAAAACTAACGCCATGCTTCCTGATGATATCTCCCAAGGGCAGCATGTGCAGGGTGAAAAGCAACGGTCCTAGCACTGAGCCTTGCGGTACTCCATACTGAACTTGTGATCGGTGTGACATCTCTTCATTTACTGCTACAAACTGATAACGGTCAGATAAGTATGATTTAAACCATGCTAATGCAATTCCACTAATACCTACATCATTTTCAAGTCTATTCAGATGAATGTTGTGGTTGATAGTATCGAATGCAGTGCTAAGATCCACTAATAGAGAGATACAACTACGATCGGATGATAAGAGCAAATAATTTGTAACTTTGATGAGAGCAATCTCAGTACTATGATACGGTCGAAATCATGACTGGAAATCCTGGCAGATACTTATTTCTAAAAAAGGAACAGTTGTGAGGACACTGCCTTTTCTAGTATCTTTGACAGAAAAGGTGGATTTGAGATCTGCCTGTAATTGACTGATTCTCTAGGATCAAGTTGCATTTTTTTAATAAGAGGTTTAATAATAGCCAGCTTACACGTTTCAGGTATGTATTCTGATGACAAAGATGAAGTAATGATATTCGGTCCAGCATACATGTTGTTGATTTTGATGATTTAACGAGTTTAGCCTATTCTTCTTCTCCTATAGCAGTGAATGAATGGAATTGTTCCTCAGTGACACTGCAATGCACTGTCTGATGCGATGCTGTAGTATACGGTTTGCACGGTTATAATTTTCTCTCTATTATTATCAATCTTGCAAGTAAAGAAGTTCATAAAGTCATTTCTGCTGTGCTTTTTGGAAATGTCAGAAGTTGAAGCTTTATTTATTGTTAATTTAGCCACTGTATCAAATAAATACCTAGGGTTGTGTTTGTTTTCTTCTAAGAGGGTCGATCAATAAGCAGACCAGTATCAATAATGCTTTCTTTCCATGAAATGTGAAACACCTTTAGTTTTCACCTTCACCACCTGCTGGCAGTTTAGAAACGCAATGAGCAATCCAGTCATTTATATAGATAAGTGGTTTTAACTGAAGTTAAGGCTGGAACAGGGTCGGAGCTATAGTGGGTGGACACGGCCACCATTGACTAAAGCTGGACCACCCCTTTAGCCACCTCGCTCACAATTACAGTTTCTGTCTCTTACTTGACAAGAATTGAGTATGACTAAAACATTCTGCTATATGTGAGGTCACAATAAAAGGCACAAATGTAATTTGTCCTATGCATTTGAATTTTAAAAAAAAAGAATTTTGCGTTGGTACACTGAAAAAAAAAAATAGTGTACATACAATTTTCATTGAAAAATTGCTAGTAAATTCCACAAATAATCAGTGGCGGCTCATCAGGGGAGGCAAAACTGACATATCCATATCCATATGTGTAGTTGTAACCTCCCATTAACTTTTTTTTTAAACTTGTGCTTAAATTGACTAAAGACTTTCTGTAGTCTCAGTCTCAGATGACACTGTTCATAAACAGTGTCAGACGGATATTGCACAGAAATGGCAAGGGTTTTGTCAGTGAATATGTGGTCGAAGCTGTATTTTCAGCATCATTACTCCAGTCTTCAGTGTCACATGATCCTTCAGAAATCACTCTAATATGAGGATTTGCTGCTCACGAAACACACTGAAAAAACAGGAGAATACATATTGTCCGATTTACTTAATCTTATTATTTGCGATCTACACAACAACATTCTGTTTCTCTTCTAAACATGATTTCTTTGCTTTCGATTAATGTAATTTTCTAAAATGTGCAATCTACTACATTCAATTATTTGGGCTGAATGTGAACCATTTAAGTACTCGAAAAGATTTTTGCTGAAACTAGTTCCCAGCATGCTTTGCTTGGGACTTGACGAGTAGAGTAAAATTGTTGAAATTAAGTGTTATTTTATGTGATTTTTGGGCAAAATGAGAAAAGGGGGAGATTTTATATTGTTTAATAGTGTTTAATGTTTAATTATGTTGGAATTATTAGAACATAGTGGAGAAGAGCGGAGCAATTGCTTAGGCTGTGGACTGATTCAGCACTTGTCTTTTAAGAGCATTTCATATTTAGCACTTGGCATGTTCATTATGTGCTATTGCTGCTAATAGAATGATTGCTAGTAAGCACAGCCTTATAAATCAGTCAAGTGACAACAAAAATGAAATAAACTTGTGTTTTGTGATTTGATTAAAGGGTCTCAAGCCCCCCTGTGCAAACCACTGTTGTTAGGGAGCCATAATAAAATCATTTTGAGACTACTCAATTCAGTTACTTAAAAATTACTTAATTCCATGATGTTGAAATTATGTGAACAACTATGTTTGTTTAACTTAATTGATTCATGTGGAACCGATGTACATGATTAAATTGTGTAAATCCTACACACATTTTTTTCAGTGCATTTATGATCATCAATGATGAAAACCATTGTAGTGTTTCATATATTCTCTGATAAATAGAAAGTTCTAATAAATCCCAATAAATCCATCTTTTTCCTAATATACTAATAAATATATATAGAAATAAAAACATGATTTAGTCTCCCTATAAACCCCCTTCTCTTAAAAAGAAATCCCTGACATTCTTATAAAAATACTGAATGTTAATTCATAAAAAAAACATTGTGTGTGTGTGAGAGAGAGAAATAAAGAGAGAGAGAGAGAGAGAGAGAGAGAGAGAGAGAGTTTGTTTGTGTGTATGTGTGTGTGTGAGAGAGAGGGAGTTTGTGTGTGTTTTTTGGTCACTGATGATGTGTATATTGAGCACATGTACATGCTGTCCAAAGATGCAGTCATTTTAGAAGAGAAAGAGAGAGAGAGAGAGAGAGAGAGATAGAGCGAGAGAGAGAGAGAGAGAGAGAGTGTGTGTGTGCGTGTGTGTGTGTGTGTGTGTGTGTGTGTGCGTGCGTGCGTGCGTGCGTGCGTGCGTGTGTGTGTGTGTGTGTGTGTGTGTGTGTGTGTGTGTGTGTGTGTGTGTGTGTGTGTGTGTGTGTGTGTTTGGGGGCTGAACTCTGTCTGCAGGGACACTTGTCTCTGTTGAGCGCTGTCACAGAAACAGCTCCTCGGATGTGTCATGATTGCACTAATTACTGAGAGTCAGTGAAAGCTTTGACAAGGACGACCACAACACACATTTCTGTCTGCACCAACACACACACACACAGAGCACAGCAATGGATTATTACAGCCTTAACCACAGATGCCAATAAGAAACTGACAATATGTGGAAAATGTGCAAATGTTATTGTGTGTTTAAAACTCCAGCTTAAACTCTTGCAACAGCACCTGTGATATGATGCCAGTTTCTAGAGAAAATAATTTTGGCTTGTCCTTCTGTTTATAAAAACAAACAAAGATCACCTTCATTGTAATGCGCTGAACACTTACGTTTTAATTTTAACATGCAATTGCAAACTTTTGTGTCTTGATTAGAGATTACAGTTTACAATAAATTCACGTAGAAAACAGCTATTTTAAATTGTAATAATATTTCACAATATCTACTGAATTTTTGATTTAAAAAAATGCAGCCTTAGTGAGAATAAGAAACTTAAAACTTTAAAAAAAAAATTGAGAATTTTTTTTCGGGATAGGACAGAAATCATGTTCATGGATGTGATTTCTGTCAGGACCACTATCGTCAAAGATGATTGATTGACTATTAGCATTTGGATTGCCGGTATGGTTCTGTTCTGGGCATGAACTGCCTAGCATGGATAAGAGCAGGGAGAGAAGTGAGAAACCCCCTTAGGGTAAACAGAACAGAACCAACATAATGTATTGCAGATATCATTAATGTTGATATTACATGTACAACGTGATTCAGGAATTTAGTCTGATTCAAGGGAAATCAGAATACCAAATCCTGACTGACAAGAGGAGGAGCTGGGGATGGAGCAGGGTAAATGAGCTCTGGAGAAACGCGATAGCTGCTGATAGTACTGAAGGAGCTTATATATGTATGCGGTGATAGACACATTCCTATCGGTAGACGTGATCAGCTGACAGACAGCTGATGCGAGTTTGACTAACCTGACCTGCCAGAACTGATGCTATACGCTTGATTATTAATGTTACTGCAGGGCCGAGTGTTGTGGAGCGCTGGAGCGATTGTTAATAAGATGAACGCAACACACGCCTCGCGAGCAGCGGGACTTTTATTCCGACACAGTCGCCGGCGGGACTTTTATTATGACACAGTCGCCGGCGGGACTTTTATTATGACACAGTCACCAGCGGGACTTTTATTAGGACAGAGTCGCCGGCGCCATTTCTGCAGGTCATGAGTATGAGGTAACGCAGCTCTGTTTATCATATTAGACACATCTGAGTGTGTTGAAAATGATGTTATGACGTTAAATCGCTTCTGCAAAATAAAACCGGAAACCGAGGGTAACGCAAATATGATACCATTGACAGGCCACGCCCTCACACGTCCCGGTTCCTCGGGTAAAATAGCAATTTTCTCACGATTTAAAAATAGTTGGAAACATTTGGGAGACTGTAAGTACTTGACTGAACAAAATATATAACACTGGCACTGTGGTTTTTGGATATTTTACTTTTTTTTTTACTCAGTGCACCTTTAAACATTAAAATATTATTATATTAAAAAATTATTAACAATAATAAACATATAGTTTAATACTAAACAATATCCTGCCATTGTATAAAGGTGTTTTATTTACATTTTTCCAGCTTTTTTAAAAATCATAATGTCATAATCCCATGTCGATACTTTTTTATCCAAATGTGTGAAAATCTCTCTTAAACTTGTTGGTCTTGTGTTTATCGGTTGGTCTTCACACACACCAGCATTAGCGGCTCTCAGTTCCCGGATAACAAGGCCAAGAGCCTAAACATTTCCATCTGTTTATCAAAACAGCCGCTCAGAAACCCATCGAGGGGTCGAAGGAAATCAGAGGACGAGCTGTTCAATCCGATGAGAGGTGACAGTTTACATCTCCGCCCACAATTAACACATCTCTCCCTCCCTCCTTCTCTCCCTCCTTCTCTCTCTCCCTCCCTCCCTCCCTCTCTCTCTCTCTCTGGCTGTGATAATGCCTGTTGTCAGCTGTGTTTAGCAGGCCAGATCAGTGTGAGCGCTGGGCTGCTGCAGTCGCTGACAGATTGAAGGTTCAGCACTGGGGCTATCATGACAGATGGAAACTGGCATCAATGTTCAGAGCGCGCCAATCACAGGGGACCTGCTCCCCTCATTCGTCAGGCCGCCGTTCTGAACCCTCCCCCCGCTTCTGACGGGCGAGATGTGTGTGTGCGCGCGCGCGTGTGCGAGATGGCATTGTTAACCAGTGCATCTGTGAGACTGACTTTCTTCTGATGGAAGCATAGGGTAGAGAGAGAGAGAGAGAGAGAGAGAGAGAGAGAGAGAGAGAGAGAGAGAGAGAGAGAGAGAGAGAGAGAGAGAGAGAGAGAGAGAGAGAGAGAGAGAGAGAGAGAGAGAGAGAGAGAGAGAGAGAGGTTGGCTGGTCACTGCTGCAATGCCAGTCTGTGATTTGATAGCATCTCCGCTCCTGGGAATAACCACAAAACTTTCAAACATTCAGAACAGAGGGAAGACCCCAGAGGAGTGACAGAGAGAGCGAGAGAGGGACGTGATGGACAGATTTACCCCTCCTTCTCTGACTATCTTCCACTGATCCACTAATACTATGCTAATTACCCACTCCAAACACTGCTGTTCAGTCATACACGGCACGAGGAAGAGTTGAGTCTTTATGTGCTGGGATATTTCTGCCTATTGCACGGCTCTCTACTTGATTCTGGTCATTAATGGAGAAATTAACCCCATCTAACTGCTTAAATCTAAGTAATGCCTGAATCTAAGTGTTGCTCTTTCACAGCCCAGTCACATTTTTTGTAGGGCTGTCAAAAGATTAATCGCGATTAATCTCATCCAAAATAAAAGTTTGTGTTTACATTATATATGTGTGTGTACTGTGTATAATTATTATTTATATATAAAAACACACACAAGCATGTATATATTTAAGAAAAATATATTATATATATAAAATATTTACATGTATATATAGCCTAATATAAATTATATAAATGTATATACAGTATATACATGCAAATATTTCTTAAATATATACATGAATGTGTTTGTATTTATATATACATAATAATTATACAGAGTACACACAAATATATTATGTAAACACAAACTTTTATTTTGGATGTGATTAATCGCGATTAATCTTTTGACAGCCCTAATTTTTTGCTAACACTTTCTATGAAGCCTGTATTTATAATACATTATAACGGTTTTTTTATTATAAGGCATTTTAATGCATGCATGATGCTTTAAAAAGTAACACTTTAAAGGTCCCTTGTTATCTAACATTAACTAACAATGTGCAATACATTTGTTACTGTATTTATTACTCTTTTTTAGTGATGATAGCTAATAAAAATACAACTGTTCATATTTCATGTTAGCTTATAGGTCTAATATTTACAGATACAACTTTGGATTTTAATAATGTAGTATACAAGTTTAACTAAGATTAATAAATGCTTTAGAAGTGTTGTTCATTGTTATTTCATGTTTACTAACTGATAACAAATGAAACTTATAAATTGTAAAAAACAAAAAACAAAAAAAAATTAGTAATGTATTGTATAATTTCATCAATATTCAAATACATTATAATGCTGACCTATTTGTGTTTATAACTTTTAAGATGATTTGTAACACACAATAAACACGTTATATCCACTTAAGTTATTATAGTTTCCATTATGCATGCATTAAGAATAGCATTATAATGCTTATAGGCATCATAAAGTGTTACCCTTGTATTTACATAAGTTTGCATGTGTCATTTTTCTGGAGCTGCTTGTAATTACATATACTTCTTGTTATTAGTATAGTAATTAAATATGAATGTGTAATATCTGTAACATTACCACTGCGAAATAAAACCTTTAGTACAAAGAGTATCATGCTTTACTATTAGCGACTAACCAGTGGTGTTTACAGATATAAACAGAGCTAAAATGAAACAAAATCACTGTTATTACTGACCAGAAGCTGTGTGTGTGTGTGTGTGTGTGTGTGTGTGTGTGTGTGTGTGTGTGTGTGTGTGTGTGTGTGTGTGTGTGTGTGTGTGTGTGTGTGTGTGTGTGTGTGTGTGTTACAGGTAAACCCCTGTGTTATGGGAACATTTTTAGTCCCCATGAGGAAAACAGCTTATAAATCATACTAAGTGATGTTTTTAGAAAATGTAAAAATGCAGAAAGTTTTCTGTTATGGTTAGGTTATTATAAAAACAATAGAGGTCTATGAGATTTTTTCCCTTTAGAGTGTGCTTATTAATGTAATAAATTTACTGGTCAACAGTGTGTGTGTGTGTGTGCGTGTGTGTGTGTGTGTACGTGTGTGTGTGTGTGTGTGTACGTGTGTGTGTGTGTGTGTGTGTATTTTAATATTTTAAAGAACACATTGTTGATTCAGGATGTGTTGGAGAGTCTGTTCTGTTTCAGGCATGACTAGTTATCAGGAACCCTGACCATCTATAGGACAATACACACACACACACACACACACACACACACACACACACACACACACACACACACACACACACACACACACACACACACACACACACACACACACACACACACACACACACACACACACACACACACACACACACACACACACACACACACACACACACACACACACACACACACACACACACCCACACACACACACACACATGAGGACTTGACAGACTATAGCATACAGGGGAGGGAATGTGACAGTATAGAATAACAAAAGTTAAGAAATGAATAAATACAAAGTAATGCACTTACAGTGGAAGTCTATATGGGACAGACATTACACTGGAAACATGTTCAAATACACACTGCTTGGAAATTAAAGCCACAAGAGCCTAGTCTGACCTTTTTCGTTCTTTATCCAACCATAATGCTGGTATTGGTAATTTTGCTCGATACACAAAAGAATACTTGAATGAGGATGTTTGTTTTCACCTACTATTATGTGGGATACACACCTTTCATTTCAGGTTCACGTATGGAGAACATTGTTCAAATGACAAGTTCTATGAAATTCTCTGGACTGAATTGCAACATATAGATTTCCATCACTGTTATGTCTCTTCAAAAACTGGGATTTAGGAATGTTCCGGGTTCTACTAGAGATACAATCTTTCCTTTCAGTCATGAAGTCTCCAGATTATTAAAGTAATATTTAAATAATAAGTACTTTTTACATTTAGAACATTGTTAATAACCTGATTTAATCTCGATTAAAGTTCTAATAATTAAAACATACTGTAATTTAAAACCATATTTATGACACAAAACCAGTCATAAGGGTCACATTTTTGAAATGTAGATTTATACATCATCTGAAACTTTCCATTGATGTTTGGTTTGTTAGGATAGGGCAATATTTGGCCAATAGTATTTGAAAATCTGGAATCTGAGGGAATCTGTCCAAATGATGTCCTTAGCAATGCATATTACTACTACTAATAATAATAATACGTTTTTGATATATTTACAGTAGGACATTTACAAAATATCTTCATGGTCACATGTTTAAAAACATTTCTCATTTATATACCACACAAATATTAGTACAATAACATAAGATATAATAATACATTATTATTATTATTCAGAAATTACATGAGAAAAAAAGTGTCTGTTTTATTGTGTCAGATTATTATAATTTTTTTGTTAATGTGTGTTTTGTAAATGGGAATTTGTCTTGATTCTTTTCAGCCGATTTACTCTAACACAATAACAAACGTCTCCAAAGTTTCCACAGTTTGTTGTGGCGAAGTAGAGGAAATGTTAGTCTTTGAGGGGCGAACCCTTCCTGCTTCCAGACATCGGCGTGCCTCCTCGAGACCTGTGAGAAAAACACAGCAGCCGCAGGGAGAGAGACAGAGTGAGACGCAGCCGACGTTTCCAGTTCATAAAAGTGCGCTGTGCTCCCCTGAGAGTCTGTCTCATCTCTATGATGGCCAATAATAGCCCATTGTAGTCAAACGCTCCTTTTCCTCCTCACGACAGAATGAGGACGCCTTATTTACAGAGGACAGGACAGTACTAGCAGAACAGCCCCTCTCCCCACACGGAAATACTGCTGACAGAGAGAAAGAAAGAGAGACGGAGAGAGAGAGAGAGAGAGAGAGAGAGAGAGAGAGAGAGAGAGAGAGAGAGAGAGAGAGAGAGAGAGAGAGAGAGAGAGAGAGAGAGAGAGTGAGCACTTTTCCAGGAAAATCTTGGCTTTCTCCTTCAAGGAGATGTTGCACATCTTTATATTTATAGTTGCGTTTAGGAACACTGGGACCGGTGACAGTGTGGATCAGCCACGCCCTCTCAAACCGGACGGCTGCTTGCTCTACTTCTGAAAGAAGAGCTGCCTCACAATCAACCATCCTGATCCGACCGGCCCAGTCACACTCATACAGTCACACTTTATATTAGGAGTCTTTAACTACTGCTGTATGCACTTACATCAAAAATAATTGTTAGGAACAATGCACTTCTTGTGTTGATGTTGTGTTGTAAAACACGTGTGCTGCTAGGTTTGGTGGTGTGGGTAGTTTAAGGGTGGCTTAAAGGGATAGTTCACCCAAAAATGAAAATTAGCCCATGATTTACTCACCCTCAAGTCATCCTAGGTATATATGACATTCTTCTGTCAGACAAATACAATTAGAGTAAATATCCTGGCTCTTTCAAGCTTTATAATGGCAGTGAATTGTTGCTTCATTTTTTTTATTCCATAAAAGTGCATCTATCCATCATATAACTGCTCCACACGGCTCCAGGGGTAAATAAAGGCCTTCTAAAGTGAAGTGGCGCACTTGTGTAAGACAAATATCCATATTTAAAACTTTATAAAGTAAAATATCAGACACAACTTTCTTCTCACGTTAATAAATGTGTAGAGCTTCATGGAATGGGTTTCCATGGCCGAGAAGCTCATCCAAGCCTTACATCACCAAGTGCAATGCAAAGCGTGGGATGCAGTGGGGTAAAGCACGCCGCCACTGGACTCTAGAGCAGGGACTCAGTTTGAAAAATTTTTATTGAGTTGATCCATCTCAGTTTGAACCAATTTAATTGGGTTGGTCCAACTCAATTTTATCAAATACTTAAAATTAAATATACACTTATCAAATGATTTCATGCTTGTCAAACTTTAATTAAAAACTTTAATTGGAAAATCAAATATTATGAAGAAATCCTTCTTTGTACCCCACAGACACAAGACAAATATTGACTGAAAGATTTTTTATTTAAAACTCAAACAGGTTTGCAAGTGTTTTACTGTAAATTTTATTTTTTAAACTTGACTATTAATAACACAATGTAATATTAAAAGTTGACCCCTTAATACAAGTAACATACACATTTATGGCTTAATTAATTGTATTACTCGAAACAGACTAAAACCACTAACTAGAAATTCATGTATTGGTTCAATTAAAAAAAAAAACTACTTTTTCTGTGCATGTCATTATGTAAACTAATCAATATTGCAAAGTCAAAACAAACTTGACTATTATGTTTTGGGTACAATTTACAATAAGGTTCGTTAGTTAACTACATTAGTTAACATGAACTAATAACAAACTGCACTTATAAAGCATTTATTTATCTTTGTTAATGTTAATTTCAACATTTACCAATGCATTATTTAAATCTTGTTAACATTACTCAATGCACTGTGAACTAACATTAACAAACCATGAACAGCTGTATTTTTGTTAACTAACGTTAACAAAGATTAACTAATGCTGAACAGAGGTGTTGTTCATGGTTAGTTCATGTTAACTAATGCATTAACTAATATTAACTAATACAACCTTATTGTAAAGTGTTACCATGTTTTGTATAACTAGAAAAAACTAGAACCACTAAGTAGAAATACATGTATTCGTTCACTTAGTTTTCCATTAAAAAAAAGAAAGAAAAAAAGGTAAGTGTATCAAAAATAAACACATTTGTACTTTTTATGTGTGTGTGGTGTGTTAGAATCTCTATGCAATGCGTAAATCCCCATGACGGTGCTTGAAATTTCCTTTTCTGCATCCTCAGTGGCCTGGACAAAAACACAAAACACTCTGGTTAAGGCAAGCCAAGCTGAATTGTACCCTTTTTATTTCAAAAGTAATCAGCAAACTGCATTGCTTTTAATTTAGAACAGTTCATGTGACTGCAGTGGTTCAACCTTAATATTGTAGAGCGACAATCATTTTTTTGTGTGCCAACAATATCTAGTGATGGGCCAATTTTAAATGTGATTCGGATCTCCTGTCAAGCGGCTAAACTGCTGAAATCACGTGACTTTGGCGCTCTGATTTACTGATTCGCTTTGTAAGGCTTCAAGAAGCAGTGTTTTAAAATCGGCCAATCACTAGATATTGTTGAAAGTCGTTATTTTGGCACACAAAAAGTATTCCTTTCGCTTCAAAAGAATTAAGATAGAACCACTGAACTCACATGAACTATTTCAAATGTGTTTTTAGTATTTTTTGGTGAGCTAACCCTTTAATACGGTAATATATATAATAATATATATATATATACGGTAATATATAATAATATATGGTTACCTGGATGATCTACGACTGTTTTTATGTTTTGTGATGGTTCTTCACGAGTCCCTTGTTTACTGAGCGGTTAAACTGCCCAATGTTCTTCAGAAAAATCCTCCAGGTCCTGCACATTCTTCAGTTTTCCAGCATATTTTGCATATTTTAACCCTTTCCAGCAGTGACTGTATGACTTTGAGATTTTTGAATTTGAAGATTGAGGTCAATTGTACTTAATTTGTCTTCCACGAAACATGTAAGTATCTTCTGTTGCTTCCGAAGGGCAGTACTAAATGATAATTTTTTTTTATTTAAACAAAATAAGAAAAATGTAATCCTGTTCAAATGATACAGTCCATGCCGGAGAGGGTTCAAATGTGCAAAAGATGCTGGAAAACTGAAGAATGTGCAGGACCTTGAGGATGAATTGTATCAATTCATATGTATATAGCCTACTGTACATATAAGGAAAAATAAGTTTGCCTTTTTAGCACTATTTTAAACTTTTCTTGGGTTAAATTATATTAGCTTGCATTCATTAATATTCACTTATATAAGTATAATTAAAAATATTCGGATGCAAGTTATTAACGTTTTACAATTTCACATTTAAAGAAATCTATTGTTTGATCATGTCTAAATATGTATTATATTAAAGAGCCATGCAGGTACCTATAGTGGGTAATTGCAATACAAATGAATTTTTTTCTTTTTCCAGCCACAAAATGACTCTAATTTGCCTTGTTGCATTGGAATTCTCTATTTTAACCTTAAATACTACAAAAGTGTAATATAAATAAGAACATTTTTAGAATTAAAAAAATAATAATAATTATATGGTCATTAATGGACCATAATTATTGCATAAATATTAGGTTTATTTAGAACCAAAATATCTCCTCAAATTTTTCAATACATATTATTAAAATAAAATATAGAACATTTATTTAATTGAAAAAAGGTGTATGGTCACATTTGACCATAAATGAGTATGAGTGTGAACGATTAAGGAATACCTGAGGGCTAAATACAAGAAAAACATTAACGACGTTGTATCTCCATCACTCTCCATAATAAAATGATACTGTACATGTGGTTGACGTAATAATCAATGCACACAATGCTGTACTGTTTACCAAACATTGCTGCAGTGCAAATACCTGAATAGTATTAGTGAAGCTGTTGTTGTGTATCCATTCAAATGTATGGACAGCGCCACACGGCGCGCGCCGCCCTAAGTCATAAGATATGAGAGCAGAGCATGTCGTTTCAACGGCTCTGGCTCATAGACCGTAAAAAAATATGGACGACGCGACTTCATTGACTTCCGCTGACCAAAGTTGAAGCTTTCGTAGGCCCGCTCACGGCGCTGACATCTTGGGACCGAGTCTGCGCAGTAGCGATCTTGGGACCGGAGTTGCGCAGTAGAGAGCAGGAAGTAGAGGCGCGATTATCAAAAGCCCGCCCACACTCTCGCAGATGCAGAACAATTCATTATGTTGGTGTGAAATAAACAGTTATGGAAGTGTAGAAATTAAAGCTAAAGCTCCAATCTCCTCCCAAAAATCCAGAAAAAAGTCCGTTAGTGCCTCAGTGACAAGTTCACTCAGAGAAGCCGTCAATCTCAGCTGTCAATCATAACGTCACACCCCCCGTTTTTATAGCATCAAATAACTCACTAAAACTAAACTTATTTAAAAAACGAACACTTGAAATGAAATTATTGTAATAAAAACTGCCTAAAATGACAGAAACCATCTTTAGGAAACAATTATTTGAAGTGTAATTAAATTGTTTAGTGTGTCTCACGCCCATTCAAATACATGGAGAGGCGGGTTTAGGAGCTATACTGGGACCGGCCACCGGGGGGGGCGATCGAGGCGCAAAAGCTTCAATTTCTGACTGGAGCATTGCAGGCTTGCTCTGGCTGCAGCTGAACGAATATGCGTGTTGTAAATAGCGTTAAAAAATTATAACGACTCGCAATATATGGCGGCCGGTGTTGATTCTGTGGCGCAGCGCCACGGATTAGTCTGTGTGGGAAATGTCGATCATAAGATACACAAAAACAAAACATAAATTCTTAAAACACATCAATTTTATTACTTCGCTGTAATCCAACTCTTTAGAATCCATACGTTTGCGTGGAACAGATCCAAATTCAGCCCTTTGTCCAGTTATCTTCATCTCCATACTCATTCGTAAATGTCAAATCCCGCGCACATTGGGATGTTTTCAAATTTCAAATAAAAAAAACGCGCCCTCATGAAGCGTTACGACATGATTTACGGCAGTGACATCGAACGCTCATTGGCTCTCGCCTGCTTTGTCACAGATTGTGACATGCCGTGTTTCAGTTGATTTGTATTTGAAAAATGGGAAAAGCGCGCCTTCACGAACTGAAGCTGGATTAATATTTTCACTAATTAATAATTTACACCCTGCTCAGTGCTCATACAAATCTATTATATACCACCAGAGAGTACTGCGACTGCAACACATCGTCATTTGAACTACTCTTGGTACCGCTTTTGACATTTTTGCAATAAATAAATCATTGTGATTAACGTTACACTGGTCTGTCTGTTGTGCTTTTATTTATAATAAATGGTTTAGGTAACTTAGGTGTAGGATTAGCCGTTCAAAATATATTTTTAATGCTATATTGTTATTAAAATCGTCATTTTCCATCACATTCTGTCCATTACGTGTTATTCTCTTTATATTCTGTATAAAATTGGTATGTTTAGGTTTGAGGGTATTGTTAAGGGATCATACATTAATCCATAAAATACATTTTGGATCGTGTTTTCGTGTATTTTCCCGCACAGGGCTTAAAGTCATTTGGAGATTGAGAAATACTGAACATCTCACGTACACGATTAACTTATATGTCGAAATTTGTTATTTTTCGTGTTAATCAGGTCAAATTCAATGCACCAATTCAGTGGCAGCAACAAGTAAACGGCGCCAAAACGATCGCAAGCACTTTGAACAATCCACCTCGCATAACTTTCACAGCTGTAGCATATTTCACTCAGAATTACGATATACACATTATTTGACAGTGAGGTAAATTCTTAACTACAAAAAAACTAATACTTACCAATAAGGAATTCGCCTTAACAGTCCTCGCAGCACCAGATGAGAAAATGGTGGCCTCACCGTGAGCTTGTTCTGTTCCATTCTCTGAGCTTGTTATGCGCATGCTCAAATGGCGCGCTCCAAAGCCCAAATTAATTTGAGTTAATCGAATTAAAATAAATCTCATTGATGAAGCTGTTTATATATTTTTTAGGTTAGACTTATTAAATATATATATAAGTATTCACCCTAATTAGATATATGTAAATAAAGTGAACACAATATAAATGTGTCATATCTAAGAAGGGCTTGAATCATTTTTTTGAGTCACAGATATAATCATGTTAAATGGTGTTTACAATTTGTAACCCTGCATATTTAAGTATTATTATGTATTAAACTGTGTGCATTACCTTTAAAATGCATAACTCAAGATTCCAGTGATGCCGAAACAAATAATCTTCGGTCAGATCAATATTAGATTATTAATACTGATAACTAAAGGGAGAGGAAGAGTGTATTTAGTGTGTGTGGTTGTGCATGAACGCCCCATTATCCCAACATCCCCTAATCATTACGCTCACCCTGCATATTATTAAGGGGGAATGTTGCAACACACTTTGAGTAGAGGACACACACACACAAACACACTCAGACAGCTCGTTGGACCTAGGATTTTGTGGGAAATAAGTCACATCCTAAATTGCCTGAGAAGCCATCTTTGATGGTACCCCGCTGTTTTCCTCCTCTCATAATCCCAGTGGTTCCTCAATTTAGAGTGGCTCTCATGAACCTGTCCCTCGCACAAACACACTATAATGGCTAATTATGGCGTGTGTGAGGATATCGAGCCGTCTGGCTCCTTTGACATCACTGTCACAGGCGGAGGGGTCACGGTGAGTGGCAGGTCGCAGGACGTCAGGGGTTTATCTGTCTCTCTGATCTGTTACACTCTCTCAGCACTACTTAAGTGGATTCACAAAACCTCCAGCTATCAAAAGCACAGCTCAAGTCTGGCTGAAAAGATAAAACTACAGTTTAAAGATCTTCGTGCAGTATTTCATCTCCTACAATCAGTCAAACATTAAAGGCCCTTTCACGTGACTCATGAGGGATATTTAGCCGAACAGCAGATATTGTTGGCCTCCGAATCTACCCTGAATCTGTTTTCAATTGCCAACAACATCCAAAAATGACATGTTGTCTAATAATCATCAATAATCATTGCCACTTCATAGACTTTTATGCATTGAAGAAAGTTGACTTTTTAAATATTTTAAATACTTAGTCTAAAAAAAAAAAGTCAATATTTAATTTTGTGTTTTGAACAGGTTGGCAAACTAGAGATAATGTGCAGTCCCATTAGGGGCTTAAATATATCAGATATTTTACTTAATGGGCGACATTAAATAGTCTTACAGGTAACATTAAATAGTCTTACAGGTAACATTAAATAGTCTTACAGGTAACATTAAATATAGTCACATTTATGGCTGATATCGATATGACTGGCCAGAATACAGTAGTGTATCGATACAACCGCAGCCCTGACTTCAAATAGACTATAATGCACCCCGGACGAGCAACCGATGTCGCACACAAAGCGTGTCACATTCTCAAGTTGAGGGCTAAAATAAAGGCTTCTTTTAATAAGATATAATGAAAAAATAAATTACAGCTAGCAAATTAAAACTTTGAGGTGTCCATGTGTGTCCAGCCTGGACACCCCATGGTTCCGCTTCTGATCAGTGAAAAATTATTACAATACTTGTGTGAATATTTTTCAAAATGTAATTTATTCCTGTGATCAAAGCTGAATTTTCAGTATCTCCAGTCTTCAGTGTCACATGACCCTTCAGATATCATGCTAATATGATGATTTGATGCACAACAAACATTTCTGATTATTATCAATGAAAACTGTTCATATTTGCTTCATATTGCTGTGGAAACTGTGATACTTTTTTAGGATTCCTTAAATATAAAGATGAAAATAACAGCATTTATTAAAAAAAAAATTCAACAATGTAAAAGTCGTTACTGTCACTTTTGATCAATTTAACAAATCTTTATTAGTAAAGTATTAATTTCTTTTAAAAAAACTGACCACAAACTTTTGAATTGTAGTGTATTTGGCACCACGTGTATTTATGTGCTTTTGTGGTTACTGAATGTGTTTTTTGGAACGTCCTCATGTACAGTGTTGGGATAACACATTGCAAGTTACGCAAGTTAAGTAATCAGATTACTTTTTTTCAAATATCTAGTAAAGTAACGCATTACTTTTAAATTTACGAGAACAAATCTGAGTTACTTTTCAAATAAGTAACTCAAGTTATTTTGTTTTCCCATATATTAGGGCTGCACAATATATATCGAAATTATCTAAATATCACAAATGTACATATCGTGATATGCATATCGAAACGGCACGCAATATCTGAATGATTTGAATAGGTTACTTCAACATTGTGAAAAGTGTACGTTTTAGGTCGACGCATATAGCAGAGAATAGACTGAGCACACGACTGTTACTTATGTGACTTCCTTGATGTTAAAAAGAGTTATTAAGAGTCATAAAAACAACTCCTTGCAGTCTCGCGCAGTCTGACACACACAGAAACATGCGCACAGGCTGCCTCTCTGAAAGCGTGTGATCCCTTCAGTTCTGTTTCGTGTCTTGTTACACACTCAAACTGTCAAATACACACACAGTTACTTGCTTTAAGTGAACGATATCAGTTGGGGAAAGAAACCGAATCCGTGTCAATAGGACCCGTGCATTAGGTCTTAAAGTGACAGCCTGCTAATACAGTAAACCTGTGGCTGTCTGTCAAACAACAAAAGAAAAAGAGAAAATCTCTCAGTGCTCTTGGCTGAATAACCTTTGTAGCTTTATTATGTATCAGTGTAAAACTTATTTAAAGACCAAAACCCCTTGAAATGAAATCCTCGTGATAAAAACTGCCTAAAATGACAGAAGCCATCTTTGGGAAAAGGTGGGGTGGGGGTTATGAGCTATACTGGGACCAACCACCAGGGGGCGATTGAGAAGCGTCGGCTTCAGTTTTCAACACAAGTGTGGCAGGCTTGGAGTGAACATAGATATACACAATAAAGGCTGGATGTCTTACGGCGGAGTCTCTAACGCCATCACCGGCGGCCATCTTGTCACAGGCAAGCTTTCTGGCGGGCTCTGTGGTGCCTGATGTAAGGCGAGTGATCTGCACGAACACAAATACTCTCATCTCGCTGAAATCTTGACGCATTTACAAATGGTTTGGTTTCTTACAAACGTTATTAACGTGGCTATGATTTTGGATGCTTGAACAAATTAGGAATAATTATTCATAAGTATGCAGTGTCATAACTACATCTTTGACGTTTATAACAAACCAAACAGTTTGAAAATCGGTAGAAAATTGAGCAAGTTATGGTTATTTAAAAGGTACATGCACCATTAAAACACAATGCTACGAGCGAGCTGACTGTGACAAGATGGCCGCCAGGTGCGGACGTCGACCTCCATTGTCCAGCAGCGCGGATGAGACATCTAGCCTTTATTATGTATATAACATGGGTGTGAACCAAGCGGCAACCTCCCCCAGTTTCTCTTGAAGCCGATACGGAAGTGACTTAAACTGCAATTCATCGACTGGCCACTAGAGACAGACTCCAGAAGGAGCAGAATCTCATTGAGCTCATGTTAAAGGGTAACTCAACCCCTGATCAGAGCCTAACTCCACCCACTGGCAATATTTGAAAAATGCTGGAAAAGTGGGCCGAGCCCAGCGGAGACAGAGGGGACGAGCGGGGCTGAGCCGGGGATGTGCACCTGAGACCCGCAGTGACGGATTGATTAGGGCGTGGTGAGCTCGTGCCAGGGGCGTGGGTAGTGAGCCGTTAGAAGAGCCAACATACGTCATGATGGCAAACAACGTCCAATAGGAATATTCAACTGCAGTAGCCACCGTTCAACCTTAAGAGGGCAGCACTCAATGTTTTTACACCATAGAATTAAAACACTTTATACCCAAATGTCAAAACATTTACTCAAATCAATGAACAGCACTAATAAAGCCCCAGTCTTGCAGATCATTAACTAAAAAAGGTTGTTTTACCCTTTAAAATGCCCAACAATACAGCAGAATAAAACATGTTAACAGCCTGGTACAAATTGTGCTTTTGGTCTGTATATCTAATTTTGCCCATCATGACAACTGTGAGGGGGTGAATTTGTTTTATAACTCATTTGTTTACATTATATAAAGCCTTAAAGTTCTGCATAATTAAGGGCGTGGCCACTTTGAGTGACAGGTGGATTGTCGTTTGTCTGCTGTCTGTTAGTCATCGCGTCACCTCAGCTCCGCCCACGTCCCGCCTCTTTGCCCATTTTCTGTTACTACTCTGACCCTACTTTACTCTTCTAAACTGCTCTTCAGAATCCTATGGGTGACGTCACGGACATACTTTGTGTATTTAATCTCACTTTATTAACCAATGTCTTTATGCTGACCTTTGATGATTAAATTCAGTCATAGGAATAAGCAAAAACTATTCTTCTGTGATCCAGAATGGCAGCAGCTGAAAGGTTTGTTTGAGCGGCGCCCTCTACTGTACAGGTGTCAATTTGCATTTTCTAGCTATCTTGTTGCCTCGCTGCCTTATCAGACAATGACTTGAAAGGCAGCGTTTGTGCATGAAGGCACCTCACGAAACTGATTTCAGACAGACTTCTAACTAAGGCAGTAATAGCACAAGCTTTGGTGAGAACTAAACAAATATTGAATTACTACATTAGTAATTTCTCGAAAGAAATGACATCACAAGTGGAAAATGTTGGTCAAAACTGCACATTTACTCACAAACTGACCAGCAAACTCAAAATCTTTTTTTTTCTTTCCTCTTTCTTTTCCAGCTCAACTGTCACAGAATGGAACGCACAGGATTGTGGGATATCAAAGGCAGTGAAGGATACATCTATGCTGCCTTCAAAACTCGATCAGAGGAAGGTCTCTCAGGAGACAGGAAGTGAAGCTAACATTAGATTCGGATGTGCCTTGATGCCTTCCTAGCTTGAAATGTGTCCTCCGAAGGCAGCATTTTCCAGTTTTCGGACGCAGCCGTAAGGTTATTACATACTCCACAAGAACAGAGAAAAAAGTTCTCGCTTCCAGGGCTGCAAGAACAAAATGACGTAATTTTGTTCTCTCAGCCCTTGTTTGGGAGTTTTCGCAGCTTGTTCTCGACACATCATCTGAGCAGAACTTTTTTTCCTGTGGGTGTCCGAGAACTATTATGTGATTGGTCAGAAATGTAACGTGGGTGGGGTTAATGCGGAGAAATGGAAATATTCGGCGTCTGCTTTTCTCGTGAAGTATGGAATGTCCTGGCCAGAACGAACTTTGTTCTTGTTTTTCTTTGTATGTACCAAGATTTATACTCGCCGCGTCCGCACGAGCGCAAAGGTGTACGTGGCAAAAATGAGGTAATCGCGGAGTGAGCGGTGTTGCGTGTTGAGTGCTAGGCGAATCTAGGCGAGCATGACATCTCATCACACCGGCACTCAGTTTGCACGTACAAATTAGTTGCTTATATTTACAAAATGAGCCTACAAAAGCAGAAATAAGCTCTTTTATTGAAAATAAAGATCCATGTTTAAAAAGAAAAATTCACAAAACTAAATGAAAATGTTTCGTGAAATTAGGAAATATTAAAGAGATCGTTAATTTAGTTGTAAACATGTATACATACATTTTGATCTAATGTCGCAATAAATAATTTCAAGGTTTTTTACACGATTCTTTTGTAGTGTGTTTTTGGTGAAGTGTACTAAAATAAATATCGTCTTCTCACTGCTGTTTCCTGATGGTTTATAGAACAATTACTCCAAGTCGCCCTCTGTCGTTTCAAAGAAAAGTGCAACGGCGAGCGCGTCAAGTATTAACAAAGCTTGAGGCTCATTCATTTCAGTTTTGGTGTGAAAGGGCCTTTAAATTTGCAAAAATATCTCTTTTATAGGTTATTAAAAAACAAACAAGCAAGTCCAGCCCAGATGAGAAAAAGTAATGCAAACGTAACACATTACTTTCCATAAAAAGTAACTCAGGAATGCAATTAGTTACTTTTTTTTAGGCTGTAACGCAATATTGTAATGCATCACTTTTAAAAGTAACTTTCTCCAACACTGCTCATGTAATATGTGGAATTACTCCATTGAAACCCTTTAAAACGTTGTCTTTTGAGACCTTAATAGTTCAAACCTTAATAGGGGGTCAGACGCCCCCCCAACCCCACTTTAATTTGCACCCTGTCTTTGACTCTTGAAAGATCCTTTATCAGCTCTCCCAGCTGGAGATATACTTACGAGAAGAAGGACTAAAAGAAGGTAAAGACAGAAGAACTGACAGAGGTATAAACATCATTCACTCACTCTCTATGGCCAGGGAGAAGCGAGGAAACGAGAGAAGACGAAGAGAAAGTGTTGTTTGGCAGTCCATCATTCTGTCAGGCAGGTATGTGAGAGCTCGCCTCAGGTAGATGTGCTGTCAGGTAGCGGACAGGTATTAACCTCTCCGAAAGCCAGACAAAGACCAATCGGACGCACGTTAAACACGAGAGACGTTAGCTGGGAGGGCACGCTTACCAAATTCAGCTGCTGAGGTATGGCAGATCTTCAGAAACACACAGAACAGGAGGGTTATCAAAAAGAAAAGGTAAAAAAGACATATGATTTCCACTGAACCAAAAAAGCCACAATCTCTCTGATTATTATGGCTGGGTTTGAAGGCTCCATTGTTTCAAAACCCCCAACCTTTTCTTTAAGGGGGTAAGATAATGATTTAGACTTTGCAGAGGTGAGCATTCCTGCACCTGTGAGACTCACACAAGTCTAATACTTCCCAGGTGAGTAGAAGTGTGTGTGTGTGTGTGTGAATCCCCATGGATTCGCACACATCCAAGGAAACAAATGTCCAGTCACACCAGCACACTCCAATATACAACAACTGTAACTAGAATATTGTGACTGAGGCCATGTTTACAGCTGGTATTAAGATGCGTTTTGGTCGATCGGATCACAATAGACAAGTGAGACACATTACCGTTTACACCTGGTGTTTTAATCCATCTCTAGTCCACTTTCAAACACTACTGATTTCTTTGAGGGGAGGGTCTATGGGTGGAGGATTTTTCAGATCTTTTGATCTAATGGACAAAATAAGCTTAAGCAATTTACATACGAACACGACTGGAGACGACGGAAAAACATACATAGAGCATCAGCTTTAGTTTCTGAAGCCGCAAGACCAGCCGAACTCTGTGAGTGTGTGTTAGAAATCAGGAATGGTCGTCAGAGAACATTGTGCTTGATACGTTTTTCATCTTCAAACCAAACTTAGGTCTTCAGCCGACAAAGTTTAAATCCCGTCTGGCTAGCGCTCTTCCCATAATGTTTGTGCGTTAGGTCAGTAGACGGAGAGTAGATAGAGTTTTGTTGCTGTTTGAACGCATTCGACCACATGAGCGTTTACACTACGAAAGCAATCCGGTCGAATGTGTTTTCCACTGCCTCTGGATGTGGTCGAAAGTGGACAAGCTCAAAGACCCCGTTTACACCTGTATTTAGTGTCGTCCACTTGTCCGTACTTGATCTTAATACCAGGTGTACCCACGGCCTTAGTTACTATACATACGCAAAATGTTTAACGACTGTGTACTGTTCAAAAATGTTCTAATGTTCTTTAGTGTGTCCACTAAAGCGTTTTTATCCAGCTGAAAACGCTAAGCGCTCTGCAGAAAAACGTCTAGCTGTCGGCACATGAGAGCGATTTTTTGCAGCAGTCGCAGCGTGAGAGCAGCTGGATCGTCTCACACGCAGCGCTGAAGAACTCGTTCGGCACTTTCGCCGCTCTATAGAAGTCATAATGAGCGCCAGACAGTCGCTTTATCCATTTTAGTTTGATGCGAGCCCAACATCATGTGTACAGTAAAGGCTCTGTGGCGAACCTAGCTAAACCAGAGCGAATAGCTCCGACCAACTGAAGTGTTGAGGTAAACTATAGGCTGCCTACACAATGTCCAGACCAATGTATTTTTCCGAGGTGTACATAATAAATGTTGTGAAATAATTGACCAATAGAGTGCTTTATGTACACAGAAGCTGCTGCGCGAGTCGCGCGATGCTTCAGTAAACGGTGTAAGTAGCTAAACTAAACATTTCATTTTTGACAGCTGTTTTAGGATAGAAATGTTAAACAATGAAAAGACTATCAGCCAGAGCTCAGCTTTAGGAGGGGAAGAGAAGGAGACTGAGAGAAAAAGAGAGAGTGAAAGAGTGATGGAAATGAGAATGAGAGAGGGATGAAATGAGGAGAGAGCAGGTATGACAGATAATCTACTGCCCACTAACATGGTTTTGAAAGCTATTTATTATTGAATTTTTTAGCCTTCAAACATCTTAAAATGCACGATTAGAGATTTCTTGGGGGACCGTGTCCCCCAAACCCCCAAAAATACCTCTAATTTGGGACCACACTAAATTTTTTAAATAAACATCGAAATAAATCTAAATAATAAACTAAATTAACCATTTAAACTAAATTACTGATCGAATTATTGATCTAAAGCCCACACTGTCGCTGTGTGATGGTTGAGATGGGCTGATGACATCAGCGTTTTTTCCGGAGTGGCTATGCGGCTGAATAAAATTATGCTGCATAATTTTCCTGTTTAACACTGTAAAGCTGCTTTGAAACAATCTACTTTGTGAAAAGCGCTATATAAATAAAGTTGACTTGACTTGACTTGACCACACAGGTTTGAAAACTCCTTAAGGCAGTTGCATGCTCAAAAGTTGTTGCTGTTTCTGGAAACCTGTTTGCTTTGACCTCATATCTGGAGTTAAAGGGATAGTTCACCCAAAAATAAAAATTAGCCCATCATTTACTCACCCTCAAGTCATTCCCTGTTCAATTTATGGAAAAAGTGTTGAAAGTTCCCCTGCCGATCGAAAGACTAACGCGACCAGGCCCGCTCGTCATGACGTCACATACACATCTTGAGTTTCACTTTCAACATTCAACACTTTTCCATGGAAGGCGGTCGGTCGAAAGTTTACTTGATAAAGTTTTAAATATGAATATTTTTCTTACACAAACGCGCCAATTTGCTTCAGAAGGCCTTTATTAACACCCCAGAGCCGCGTGGAGCAGTTATATGACGGACAGATGCACTTTTTATGGACTTCAAAAACAGAGCAACTATGAATCAAATTCTAATGCTTGGATTAGCCTGGACTTTTGTAATATAAAGAAGAATGTCATATACACCTCGGATGACTTGGGGGTGAGTAAATTATGGGCTAATTTTCATTTTTGGGTGAACTATCCCTTTAATGCTGTTATGCTGTTAATGTGTTGCAGACTGGAATATTTATATATAGGCCTACTTAATATTAAAATTGAATATTTAGACAGTATATACTCATTGTATCTCTGTGCTTTGAAGATTTGTTTTTAAAAAAATACTAATTATTTCTGTGGTAGAAAACGTTGTGGCACCAAGATCGGCTACTATGGGTTTGTCATAGCCCCAGGGCCCTACATGTTCTTAATCCGGGCCTGCTGACACTATGTTGCTGTCAGGGATAATATGTGGAAAATGTGGCCGTTTTGTACGTTGATTGCCAGTTGTCTTAATCAAAGGTTGGCATCATAGATATATACTGTTCGTATGTGTATATTTCTATGCGTAAGCTGTCCACCATATTGGAACGGTCAAAGCAGACATGCGGGAGGAAGTTGACTGCTTTTGTAAACGTAGTTATACGCATGTATGAATGATTTTAAGCATTCAGAAGCCAGATGAAAGTTTCTCCACACTCAAGTAATGAGCTTGAATCTGCAGTCGCAAATCGATAATAGAGAGTTTCTGATCAAGTAATTAATAGACCTCATATTGTAAATCCCAATATGGCGATGGTCTTCCTGGCTGATCATCTGTGTGTAATTATGTGAGTGGTAAGAACGGACCTGAGCACTGAAACAAATACGAGTGTTGTGCTCTCGCTGGGACCGCAGAGTTGAGAAAGCTTGCTTGAGCATTATAGAGTTAATTAGCTGTGGATTACTATGCAGTGTGCGAGTCTGTGCCCCAGAAAGGCATCATTAGAAGCGGTGATGTGCACATGCCTGCGGTGCATTGATCCAGCGGCTCCAGGAACAATGCAGATTGCAGATTTTATAATTGGCCCTGCGACTCTCAGATGACTTGGGTTGTGTTGTGCAGCGTGTGTGGGGGTGTTGTGCGGCTTATGTTCACGAAGGCATGCGTGTGAGAGTGTGTTTAGAGGAATCTCTGGGTTGTGTGCATGTGTGTGTGAGAGAGAGACAGCAAGAGAGTTCAGACAGACGTGCCCTTTGCCTGCTTGGAAAGAGGAATGAGGTGATTCTACATGAATTATGCCATGAGGAATTCCAGACTGACTAACAATCATACACACACACACACAATGCATATAAATACCAGGTCAAACATTTGATTTTCTGAAAGGCCGACTGGACATTTATGACATGCTAATTAAGGGGGAAATCTCTCTTTAAGTGTCTTGAATTCTGCATGAGATCATATCGATTAATATGATATTATTATAAATGTATATAATAAATTACAAACAGGATCACAAGACAAATAATTTCTAGCGATATATATATACACACTCACCTAAAGGATTATTAGGAACACCTGTTCAAGTTCTCATTAATGCAATTATCTAATCAACCAATCACATGGCAGTTGCTTCAATGCATTTAGGGGTGTGGTCCTGGTCAAGACAATCTCCTGAACTCCAAACTGAATGTCAGAATGGGAAAGAAAGGTGATTTAAGCAATTTTGAGCGTGGCATGGTTGTTGGTGCCAGACGGGCCGGTCTGAGTATTTCACAATCTGCTCAGTTACTGGGATTTTCACGCACAACCATTTCTAGGGTTTACAAAGAATGGTGTGAAAAGGGAAAAACATCCAGTATGCGGCAGTCCTGTGGGAGAAAATGCCTTGTTGATGCTAGAGGTCAGAGGAGAATGGGCCGACTGATTCAAGCTGATAGAAGAGCAACTTTGACTGAAATAACCACTCGTTACAACTGAGGTCTGCAGCAAAGCATTTGTGAAGCCACAACACGCACAACCTTGAGGCGGATGGGCTACAACAGCAGAAGACCCCACCGGGTACCACTCATCTCCACTACAAATAGGAAAAAGAGGCTACAATTTGCACGAGCTCACCAAAATTTGTGTGACAGTTGAAGACTGGAAAAATGTTGCCTGGTCTGACGAGTCTCGATTTCTGTTGATACAGTCAGAATTTGGCATAAACAGAATGAGAACATGGATCCATCATGCCTTGTTACCACTGTGCAGGCTGGTGGTGGTGGTGTAATGGTGTGGGGGATGTTTTCTTGGCACACTTTAGGCCCCTTAGTGCCAATTGGGCCCTGGATGTACATCCCACAAATCTCCATCAACTGCAAGATGCTCTCCTATCAATATGGGCCAACATTTCTAAAGAATGCTTTCAGCACCTTGTTGAATCAATGCCACATAGAATTAAGGCAGTTCTGAAGGCGAAAGGGGTCAAACACATTATTAGTATGTGTTCCTAATAATCCTTTAGGTGAGTGTATATATATATATATATATATATATATATATATATATATATATATATATATATATATATATATATATATATATATATATATATATATATATATATATATATATATATATATATATATATATATATATATATATATATAAACTTTCAATACTCCCTTATATTGTGTTTAATTTATACTCAAAAATGTGGCATGCCCAATTTAGCAGATTTGAATGGTTCCAAAAATATTACTGTATATAAGCACATTTTTTAGCATTAGGATCCTTTGAAAGGTGATGTTATTTTTAGTCCAGTGATCCTGTATCGCTCTTCTCTCCTCGTCATCTCACTAACACTCCAGTGGGCGGGGCCAAAGTTGTGATGATGAAGTAGGCGTTGATCTTCTGCAGAGGCGAGCTTTCATTGATAGACACAATCCACAACAAGTCATTCTCTGGGCTTGGTAACAATAAAAGCTGTTTTTGGACTAAACAAGGAAGTTTTCAGTTCTGAAACTCACAGGACATTCTTATATTATGATGACCTCTTATATGGCAAAAGATCAAGGAACATTTGATTTCTCAGTTCATGACCCCTTTAAAGTAAAAGCAAACTAAATATACATTTGGTCCAATCAGTCTTTACCACTAAAATATTGCACAGGTTACAGAACTGTTTGTTTGTTTAGGCCTTGTCTTATTTTGCTTAATCAAAGACTGCATCTAGTGCGCCCAAAAAAAAACACACATTATTTTTATAATGTAGTACAGTATGCTACTATTGGGGCAAAATGCAATGTCACAAATTTGCATCTTTTGACCCCTTTGTCACATAGTCTTGTGTTTGCATATCACTCTGAATGAAGCATATGTCACTCTTTGATGGTGTTACATATGCATTTGGCAGATGCTTTTACCTCAAGCGATTTACATTGCATTGAAGGGATACATTTTACCAGTGCATGCATTCCCTGGGAATTGAACTCATGGCACACGACCTTGACACAGCTAGCGCCATGCCAACTGGAATATTTGTAATCTCTCATTTTAAAATCAAATTTAAAGTCCCAATAAATCAGTATTATTGCTTTTAGTCCATTTGTCCATTTAGCTCTGATCCTCTGTCCTTCTAAAAGTTGAAAAACTAACAGTACAGTCTTTCTCTTCTAAGAAAACGACCAACAATATTCATCATGGACTCAAGGGCGTATGCAAATTTTGTCCAATAAATGCTCTCTAAAATGAGAATGACCCTCCCCCTGGTGCTACTGGCCACTAGCAAGTAGCAAACTGTGGTTCACGGCTGAAAAATATATGAAATCTGTATACTGTTTTTAACATTGACAATAATAATGATCATAAATGTTTCTTGAGCATCAAATCCGCATCAATGATTTCTGTAGGATCATGTGACACGGAAGACTGGAGTAATGATGCTGAACATTCAGCTTTGATCCCGGGAATAAATTACAGTTTACAGTATAATCATATAGAAAACAGTTATTTAAAATGGCAATAATATTTCACATTAGTAGGGTACAACGGGGCTAAAGGCTCCACAAACCACAAAAACTTGCTGCAGCACTTTCCCAAACATCCGCTTTTCAAGATGCACGTGGAAATTTGCTGATCCTTACGATAATTTTATCTAATATTTGAAGTTTTTTTTTTAAATATTATAGATTTAAGTAGCAAAAGAGAATCACTAAAATTATTGAACATATTTTGAGACAAAGGTCTTAATGATTTTCAGTTTTGTTCAAGGTAATTAAAGCAATAGTTTTTCAATAATGGAAGTATGGTATTCGGGGCAAAAGGCACAATATTTACCTTGATAATAAACAGTTAGCTGACTTTTCCATTTGTTGAAATGACATGGTTCGATTCAGATGGGAAATATCATAAGAGATAATCACCATATTTACATAGTTTTATATTACATTCACAGGCTACTGAATCTAGAAAATAGCTTAAAATGCTACCGTACGCGACACGAGGCCACTTCTTCACGTCATCCTCCCAACCAACTACCGCGGAGGATAAAGGTAACGTTACTGCTGTTTCACCCTTTTGAAAGTTCGTTTAGTTTGTGTTCCCACATCGTTAGCAAATTTGGAGAGCTTGAATGACTGTCAACTGTTGAATGTCAATAAGCTTTGTTTCCATCCACCTATTTTTATGCGCATTTTGGGATAACGTTATTGCATCAAAAAAATGCTGAATGGAAACGCCAAGATGCAAATAAATTCTATAAATGCACATAAAAAATGTATGCAGTTGTTTGAGTCGGATAAATGTTAAATTATATAAATGTGCGCATAAACTACGATGGAAATGCATAAAGTCCCGCTTGTTTACTACGAACCGGAAGACGCTCCCACTTTTGACGCAAGGCTTCATGGGGCGTAGGAAACTTGTGGATATGTCCCCGTAATTACTTATGTGGTAAAGAAAATCTGTGTAATAAGTGTACAATGAATATACAATATTATCCCTTAAATGTCACCCTAGTCTTGTCTGAACTTGTTCGTTCGTCTTTGGCTCAAAGCCACTTGCTGCGAACATTTCTTCGTGTAAGCTTCACGCTATTTTTTACCAGATGTAGTTTTAGTATTGAGGTCAAAGTCCATTTGCCTTGTTTACAGATTTGAAGCGTTTCCCCGTATAGCAGCGACTTTCTTCTGGCATGTTCTGCAGACAGGGTGACCATCTTCCATTTCCCTCAGGACTTTTGTAAAAGCCAGAATATGACCACACCTCAGATTTGGCCCTTTTAGAGGCTGAACAATCCAGAGTGCTGTCACTGCCTTCTGCCATTTATTCTCATTCAAAAAATAATGTTGCGCGCTGGGCCTGTGCCAGACTGATGCTGACTGGACAGGATTTAGCGCAAGTTTTCAAAATCGTATTAATCAAACACAGTTTTAATGATAAGGAAATTTTAAACAATATTACTATCCATCTCTAACCACCCTATCCAGGTGGGACTCGAACCCGGGTCTACCAGCATGAGAGTCAGACGCTCTAACAAGGAGGCCAAAGTCTGCAATCTCTAGTGTCAGTCGCTAGAGCGTCTCTTGAGATCAGTGGAGTGAGGTTTACTCGCACAGCAACTACTAGCTGGCCACATAAGTAATTACGGGGACATATTGAATTGAGATTAATGTTTTAAATCTTACCTGTTTATAAATCCATTTTGTACAAAACAATCATCCAGACAAGAAGATCACAAGCAGTTATAGTAATAATTATGGTAGTATTAATAGTAAAGTCCTCTGCTTTTATTTTCAAAACAATCAAATGCAGAGACACAAGACGCATTTGAATGAAATGAGAGCGGGCCCATTGTTTGTTGATTTTCAAATTTAAAGCTTGTTGAAATGTTTTCAGTGTGTGCATCTGTCTACTTTCATCTAATTTGAACAACGTGATAATATTGATAATCGTGATAATTTGGGTCACTATAATCGTGAAATGAAATTTTCATACCGTTCTAATTTTTATTATGTCATAATGTTATGCCTGATCAGTGTATACTGTCATTAAAATATGTTAATATAAAAATGTATTTTTAAAATACATAAACAAAATTATTTAAAAAAAGTAAAGCGTCTGAAACCATTGAATGAGATCCCATAATAATTGAATATGTATTTACCAAGCGGCAACCTCCCGCAGTTTCTCTTGAAGCCAATACAGAAGTGACATAAACTGCAGTTCATGGACTGGCCACTAGAGACAGACTCCAGAAGGAGCAGAATCTCATTGAGCTCATGTTAAAATGCCCAACTTTACAGCAGAATAAAACATGTTTACAGTCTGGTACAAATTGTGGTTTTGGTCTATGCGGCTAATTTTGCCCTTCATGACGACGGTGAGAGGGGTGAATTTTTTTATAACTCATTCGTTTACATTATATAAAGCCTTAAAGTTCTGCATAATTAAGGGCGTGGCCACTTTGAGTGACAGGTGGATAGCCATTTATCTACTGCCTGTTAGTCATCACGTCACTTAAGCTCCGCCCACGTCCCGCCTTTTTGCCCATTTTCTGTTATCCGGGAGTGACGCACTGACAAGATGGCGACGGCCAGCTCGACCCGACTTTACGCTTCAGAACGGCTCTTCAGAATCCTATGGGTGACGTCATGGACACTACGTCCATATTTTTTTACAGTCTATGGTATTTACAGTAGTAACATTCAAAAGTGATTTGATTGAAGATACAGTAAAAACGTTTGGACAACTAAAGGCACACATTAGGAAAAAATGCGCTTTTCACTTTTCCCATAGTGTATGATTGCAGATCATATGTATTTTATAAAAGATACTTGTTCAGAATAATCACTTTAGCAAAGTTGGTACTATTTTCTGTTAAGCAAAGTTATGAAATGACATTTTTTTTAATGAAATTTTAAACAAAAGTACTAAACATTTCTAACCACTCCTCGCACAGCAACTACTAGCTGGCCACCGTTACACGTCAGTACATTTAATCGTGGTTTATCGTTAAACCGGTAATCATTCCATCCCTAATTATGACCATCTTCCTAATATTGTGTTGGTCCCCCTTTCGCTGCCCAAACAGCCCTGACCCGTCGAGGCATGGACTCCTCTAGACCCCTGAAGGTGTGCTGTGGTATCTGACACCAAGATGTCAGCAGCAGATCCTTTAAGTCCTGTAAGTTGCGAGGTGGGGCCTCCATGGATCGGACTTGTTTGTTCAGCTCATCCCACAGATGCTCGATTGGATTGAGATCTGGGGAATTTGGAGGCCAAGTCAACACCTCAAACTCTTGTTGTGCTCCTCAAACCATTCCTGAAGCATTTGTGCTTTGTGGCGGAGCATTATCTGCTGAAAGAGGACCATACGCTCCCCACGTGCATCAATGAGCCATGACCCTGTGGCCGGTTCTCCACTGGTCCTTCATGACCCTGTGGCCGGTTCTCCACTGGTCCTCCATGACCCTGTGGCCGGTTCTCCACTGGTCCTCCATGACCCTGTGGCCGGTTCTCCACTGGTCCTTCATGACCCTGTGGCCGGTTCTCCACTGGTCCTTCATGACCCTGTGGCCGGTTCTCCACTGGTCCTCCATGACCCTGTGGCCGGTTCTCCACTGGTCCTCCATGACCCTGTGGCCGGTTCTCCACTGGTCCTTCATGACCCTGTGGCCGGTTCTCCACTGGTCCTTCATGACCCTGTGGCCGGTTCTCCACTGGTCCTCCATGACCCTGTGGCCGGTTCTCCACTGGTCCTTCATGACCCTGTGGCCGGTTCTCCACTGGTCCTTCATGACCCTGTGGCCGGTTCTCTACTGGTCCTTCATGACCCTGTGGCCGGTTCTCCACTGGTCCTTCATGACCCTGTGGCCGGTTCTCCACTGGTCCTCCATGTCCCTGTGGCCGGTTCTCCACTGGTCCTTCATGACCCTGTGGCCGGTTCTCCACTGGTCCTCCATGTCCCTGTGGCCGGTTCTCCACTGGTTCTCCATGACCCTGTGGCCGGTTCTCCACTGGTCCTTCATGACCCTGTGGCCGGTTCTCTACTGGTCCTTCATGACCCTGTGGCCGGTTCTCCACTGGTCCTTCATGACCCTGTGGCCGGTTCTCCACTGGTCCTTCATGACCCTGTGGCCGGTTCTCCACTGGTCCTCCATGACCCTGTGGCCGGTTCTCCACTGGTCCTTCATGACCCTGTGGCCGGTTCTCTACTGGTCCTTCATGACCCTGTGGCCGGTTCTCCACTGGTCCTTCATGACCCTGTCACCGGTTCTCCACTGGTCCTTCATGACCCTGTGGCCGGTTCTCCACTGGTCCTCCATGACCCTGTGGCCGGTTCTCCACTGGTCCTTCATGACCCTGTGGCCGGTTCTCCACTGGTCCTTCTTGACCCTGTGGCCGGTTCTCCACTGGTCCTCCATGACCCTGTGGCCGGTTCTCCACTGGTCCTTCATGACCCTGTGGCCGGTTCTCTACTGGTCCTTCATGACCCTGTGGCCGGTTCTCCACTGGTCCTTCATGACCCTGTGGCCGGTTCTCCACTGGTCCTTCATGACCCTGTGGCCGGTTCTCTACTGGTCCTTCATGACCCTGTCACCGGTTCTCCACTGGTCCTTCATGACCCTGTGGCCGGTTCTCCACTGGTCCTTCATGACCCTGTGGCCGGTTCTCCACTGGTCCTTCATGACCCTGTCACCGGTTCTCCACTGGTCCTTCATGACCCTGTGGCCGGTTCTCCACTGGTCCTTCATGACCCTGTGGCCGGTTCTCCACTGGTCCTTCATGACCCTGTGGCCGGTTCTCTACTGGTCCTTCATGACCCTGTGGCCGGTTCTCTACTGGTCCTTCATGACCCTGTGGCCGGTCCTCCACTGGTCCTTCATGACCCTGTGGCCGGTTCTCCACTGGTCCTTCATGACCCTGTCACCGGTTCTCCACTGGTCCTTCATGACCCTGTGGCCGGTTCTCCACTGGTCCTTCATGACCCTGTGGCCGGTTCTCCACTGGTCCTTCATGACCCTGTGGCCGGTTCTCCACTGGTCCTTCATGACCCTGTGGCCGGTTCTCCACTGGTCCTTCATGACCCTGTGTCCGGTTCTCTACTGGTCCTTCATGACCCTGTGGCCGGTCCTCCACTGGTCCTTCATGACCCTGTGGCCGGTTCTCCACTGGTCCTTCATGACCCTGTGGCAGGTTCTCCACTGGTCCTCCATGACCCTGTGGCCGGTTCTCCACTGGTCCTTCGTGACCCTGTCACCGGTTCTCCACTGGTCCTTCATGACCCTGTGGCCGGTTCTCCACTGGTCCTTCATGACCCTGTGGCCGGTTCTCCACTGGTCCTCCATGACCCTGTGGCCGGTTCTCCACTGGTCCTTCATGACCCTGTGGCCGGTTCTCCACTGGTCCTTCATGACCCTGTGGCCGGTTCTCCACTGGTCCTTCATGACCCTGTGGCCGGTTCTCCACTGGTCCTCCATGACCCTGTGGCCGGTTCTCCACTGGTCCTTCATGACCCTGTGGCCGGTTCTCCACTGGTCCTCCATGACCCTGTGGCCGGTTCTCCACTGGTCCTTCATGACCCTGTGGCCGGTTCTCCACTGGTCCTTCATGACCCTGTGGCCGGTTCTCCACTGGTCCTTCATGACCCTGTGGCCGGTTCTCCACTGGTCCTTCATGACCCTGTGGCCGGTTCTCTACTGGTCCTTCATGACCCTGTGGCCGGTCCTCCACTGGTCCTTCATGACCCTGTGGCCGGTTCTCCACTGGTCCTTCATGACCCTGTGGCCGGTTCTCCACTGGTCCTTCATGACCCTGTGGCCGGTTCTCCACTGGTCCTCCATGACCCTGTGGCCGGTTCTCCACTGGTCCTTCATGACCCTGTGGCCGGTTCTCCGCTGGTCCTCCATGACCCTGTGGCCGGTTCTCCACTGGTCCTTCCTCAGAGCACTTTTGATAGAGACTGACCACTGCAGGCCGGGAACAGCCCACAAGAGCTGCAGTTTTGGAGATGCTCTGACCCAGTCGTCTAGCCATCACAATCTGGCCCTTGTCAAACTCGCTCCAATCCTTACGCTTGCCCATTTTTCCTGCTTCTAACACATCAACTTTGAGGACAAAATGTTCACTTCACCTGTCATAATGTTATGCCTGATCGGTGTATTTATTGAACAAAAAATATTTCATTTATCAAAATAACCTTTGCTAAAGTGATTATTCGGAACAATTTTTTTTAATAAAATACATATTATCTGCAATCATACACTATGGGAATAGTGAAAAGCGCATTGTTTCTTAAGCTGTGCCTTTAGTTTACTTTACTGTATCTTCAATCAAATCACTTTTGAATGGCAGTGTATGTCAACACAGGGAAGAAAATGCACGCAAGCTAAAGTTGAGCACTGCCGATCTAACATTTGTATTGCATATATGATTTTACACTGTCACAACACATACCAAAAACATGCAAATGATATCTGCGTGGGATTTTAAAAGCTGTGCTTTCGAGTCGTGCTGTTGAAATATCAGCTCCTGCTTTGCCTAACTCATAAAGGAGGGAGGGATGGGGGGATCCATCTGACTGTCCTCATCCCTCTCTCTCTCCCTCTCTCTCTCTCTCTCTCTCTCTCTCTCTCTCTCTCTCTCTCTCCCTTGTCTCAGTAGGAGTCTGAGTTATGATAATCAGCTGATTAGTTGCTGTAGTCCTGCTCCCACAGGCTCTTTTGTGTGTAAAATCCTCCCGCTCAATTGACATGTGGACATCATCAAGCTGATGAAATGCAGTTGTAATGAACAAGTGGGCCGGAGCATCTGCACAGGGACCCCAAACCCACCAGGACCCCATTCCACACTCCCAACCATGCTAATGCAGCGAGCTGCTCGCCCGCCGCGTGCCGTCCCTGTGGAACGCCGCATGGAAATGCTCCGAGATGCATATTCAAACAGCACCTTCACTGGAGCACGCCGCATGCAGAGAGACGGAGGGAGCTGAGAGCAGAGTGGCCCATGCTAATTTGGAAGCTGATTATTTTGCATCAGGCACAGTAATGAGGTGACAGTTCATTTGTGAGCGTGTGGGAGGACGAGAGGAGCGGGTGGAGGATGGGGCGGTGATGCTTGGCTGGACGCAGGTGTTGGTCCGCTCTGCTCGGAGCTGTCAAAGCTGGTCTGGGGGTTGCTGTCAAATTATCCCTCCAATAAAAGGCAGAGGCACACAAATCGGAGAGGCATTTAAGGAATTAATGCATTCATATTCAACACATATTGCAACCAGCATTTCATTAGAAGTGCACGGCTCGGATTAAAACTGACGGCTGACCTTTCACACTTCCCCTCTCCGCTTGTACTGCTACGCTTATTACATACGTGTTTGAGTCGAGGAGGAGCTAAACATGATAAGCGGCTGTTATTAAACACGGGATATCTGCTCCGTGTCGTACGCGCTTTAATGTTAGCGAAAGAGGTAGGTGTAAAAAAGGTGTTAAGCTTCGACTACTTTTACGCTCAAGAGCTGGATTTTTTTTAAATGTAAATGAAGGCCACATAAAAAAAAAAAATGTTTACCTTTAAACACTTCACAAATCATTTAAACAAATACTGAAATAAAAATCATTTTGTTATTAATTCTATTTTTTATTATACATATTTAAAACAAATGTGTCATTTACGGAATGAATAGTGATTTGATATTTGGTTAAAAAGTTATTGAAACAAAACCAAAACAAAAGTCCTCTGCCAGCTTCGTCTCCACGCCGGTGTAATGATTCTGATCTTCAAGCAAAAGGAACTGGATGAAATATTGAGTAATAACTGATCCTGATCTGATTTCTGACTTGTGATGCAGTCCCGTCGACTGAGCCTGGTTTCTCCCAGTTTTTCCCTCTATTCTGTCACCTGATGGAGTTTGGGTTCTTGCCACTGTCGCCTCTGGCTTGCTTAGTCAGGGACACTTAATATTCAACAATATGCTGTTTTGAAACAATCTGTATTGAATAAAGTGCTATATAAATAACTCAACCAAACCAATTAAAAACTAAAAATACAAAACTAAACCAATACAAAATCCCCCAAAACAAAACAAAATCCAAACCAAAACAGAAAAAGCAAAACTAATACAAAACAAAGCCAATACAAAGAAAATCCCAAAACACAAAACAACTAAACCAATTTTAAAAAACAAAACCTCCCAAAAAAACCCCCAATAAAAACACACAAATTAAACAAAAAGCAAACCAGCACAATACAAAACAAAAAAAGAACAAGAACAAACCAATAAAAACCCTAAACAAAAACCAAGCAAAACCAATACAGAACAAAAACAGACCCAAAAAACCCAATACAAAAACAGAGGAAAACCAAACAAAAACAAACCAATAAAAAAACACAAAACAAAAACAAACAAACAAAACCAACACAGAACAAAAACAAACCCAAAACAAAAACAAACAAAACCAATACAAAAACAACCCGATAAAAAACTAAAAGAAAACAAACAGAACAAAAGCAACACAAAAACTAAAACAAAACAAACATAACATAACGTGGCAAACAAAACAAAACCAACACAAAAAATAAAACAAAAACATAACATAACAAAACAAAACCAACACAAAACAAAAACTAACAAAATAAAATAAATACAAAACAAAACAAACAAAATAAAAACAGTACAAAATAAATAAATAAAACCAGTAAAAAACAAAAAACAAATCAAAAACTATATAACAAAACAATACCAAAATAAAACAAGAAAAAATAAGAAAAAAACCCAAAACACAACCAAAACCAATACAAAAACAACCCGATAAAAAACTAAAAGAAAACAAACAAAACTAATACAAAACAAAAAAACAAAAACAAACATAACATAGCATAACATAGCATAACATTACATAACATAACATAACATAACATAACATAACATAACAAAACCAACACAAAAATCACAAAACAAAACAAAAAAACAAACAAAACATAAACACTAACAAAATAAAATAAAAATAAAGCAAAAACAGAACAAAACAAACAAAATAAAAACAGTACGAACAAAACAATAAAACAAAAAAAATACCAAAAATAAAACAATACAAAAGATAAACAAAACACAACCAAAACAATACAAAAAGACAAACAAAACAAAACCCAATACAAAATTCTAAATAAAACTGCCATTGTGTGTCTATCGTTCCATCCAGATCAGTGTCTCTATGATCAAAGGGAGATGATCCAACAGCAGGAGTTCTGTCCTGAGATGTCTGATCGGGATCTAGTGTGTTCTGGTGTTGAGATCAGGACTCCAGATGTGTGTGTGTGTGTGTGTGTGTGTGTGTACACGGGGTAAAGCCTCTGCCCAGGTGGGCTGCTCAAGCACTCACAAACCACAGTGACCCTAGATGTCCCAGTTTGCCCCCTTGTGCATCTCCCCTGTGGCTAGGACCACTCCAGTACCACAATGTGAGTGTGCTAAAGAGAGAGAGAGAGAGAGACAGAGAGACAGAGAGAGAGAGAGAGACAGAGAGAGAGAGAGAGAGAGAGACAGAGAGAGAGAGAGAGAGAGAGAGAGAGAGAGAGACAGAGAGAGAGAGAGAGAGAGAGAGAGAGAGAGAGAGAGAGAGAGAGAGAGAGAGAGAGAGAGAGAGAGAGAGAGAGAGAGAGAGAGAGAGAGCACAAATGCATATGTGTGTGTGTGTGTGTGAGGTCTGCCAGGTGTAGTGAGTTGATCGTGTGTCCTGCGGGCTCTATTGTACCTTCAGCCACTTGGGAGTCACACACACACACACACTCACGCAGCCACGGGTCAAACACAGAGGTGCGCCGGACCAGCTGGCAACTTCCTGTTCCTCAAGGCACCGGGACCAGAACCCTTTCAACAGGACAGATGCACACTCTCACTCTCCCAGCCAAAAACACACAACACACACCATCACCACAAGATGGGAATTCAATAAAGAGGGCTTTTAGGTTCCACCCCTGCAAACAAGAAAGAGAAAACATTTGTCCACTCAGGAACATAACACTTGAATACACTTACATGCTACAACTTTAACATTTTAATAACTAAATACATATGCTGGTGCACAGCAGCCTGACACTTTATTTATTTTTACTTTTAAAAAGTGTACTTATTTCAGAAATAATATAGCTTACTTTAAAAGAATATACTTAAGTGTGAACTGACTGTAATATTTCCAGTCACTTAAAGGCTTAGTTCACCCAAAAATGAAAATTCTGTCATTAATTTCTTCCCCTCATGTCGTTGGACACCCGTCAGACCTCCGTTCATCTTCAGACACAAATGAAGATATTTTAGTTTAAATCTGATGCTCTGAAAGGCCTCCATTGGCACAATGGCACGGTTCACTCTCAAGACCCTTAAAAGGCACTAAAGACGTCGTTACAAAGTCCATCTCACTACAGTGGTTCTAAAATAACTTTATGAAGCGACGAGAATAATTTTTGTGCGCAAACAAAAAATCTAAATAGCAACTTTATTCAACTTTATTCTGGGCCTCAGACGTGAACTCACGAAGCAACACGACACATGCGCGAGAATATGACGTCGAGCATCCATGAAATATACACTTTAGCACCATTTTGAGCACTACGCCAAGACCTAAAGCACAATCAATGTAGAATTCAACAGCTGAGATTCGCCGCGTCTTCCTCTGCTTGTAAACAAAGCTCCTCGCTTCTGGGTCATGTGTCCGAACGCCGGCTCTATTCTCTCGCATGCGTCGTGGTGCTTCATGAGTTCACGTCTGAGGCCCAGAATAAAGTTATTTTGATTTTTTGTAATTCAATATTTTTTTGTAAAAATATAAATTCTGGGGCCGGCTTCACGAAAATCTTCTTAAGAAAGAAGTTAAGAAAATTCTTAAGATACATTCTAAGAAGTTCATAAGAATGTTCCTACGTGCAATTCTTGAAAAATTCTATTTTATATTTTCTTAAGAACATCTTATTTTTTTACTTAAGAAGAAAATAAAACATCAGAGCCCGCGGCAGACGGCAGAAGGACTAGCCGAGGTAAGGCTTCTCTCGCCGGGTTAACGAGCGCTGAACACCCGCTGATCGCCTGGGGCCGGATTCACAAAACATTCTTAAGAATGAAATTATTCTTAACAGCCAATTTCTTCTTATTTTCTAACTTATGAAAAAAATAAGAACATTTTGTATTCCCAAAAACTTTTCTTAAGAATGTTCTTATCTTTTTTCTTATGATTGTTCTTAAGATAAAATTTAAGAAGTATTCATTTTCACGAAAAGAATGTTCTTAAAAATCATCGTAAACAACTTCTTAAAGTTAGGATAACCTTCAACCTATCTTAAATACCATTTCTACTGTCAATGTGTCACTAATTGTAGTTTTAAGACTTTTTCAGGCGAGAATGTACTTATTTAAAGATTAAATCTGTGGTTTATTCATAAAGAGAGCTCCTATTTTACAATTTTATCTGCCGTTTGTGGAGTTGTGAGCTCCAGGCGATCAGCGGGTGTTCAGCGCTGGTTAACCCCAGTGAGAGAAGCCTTTCCTCGGCCAGTCCTTCTGCCGTCTGCCGCGGCCTCTGATGTCTCTGAGATATGATTCGTCTTGTGTCGATCTAACGGCCGATCTTCGGTACCCGAGCAGCGTTCTTGATCAACGGCTAGGCTCTTATAAAATACCGATTTTACAGACACGGCACATTAAAAACACAACATTGAGTGATTTACTCCCGTCAAGCCAGTCACGACGAAAATAGTCTGCACACTTATGATGATATCTACGGTAATCTGCAGGAAGCGCAAAACGACGAGCTTTGAGGTGTTTTTCATTCAGCGAGTCTTCAGTAACACCTTTCAATAAAAGAACACCATATAACACCTTTTATTTTCTTCTTAAGGAAAAAATTAAGATGTTCTTAAGAAAATATTTGAGAACTTCTTAAGAATTTTTCAAGAATTGCACTTCGGAGCATTCTTACGAACTTCTCAGAATTCATCTTAAGAATTTTCTTAACTTCTTTCTTGAGAAGATTTTTGTGAATCCGGCCCCTGGATCTCACAACTCCGAAAACGGCAGATAAAATAGCAAAATAGGCGCTCTCTTTATAAATAAACCACAGATTTAATCTTTAAACATCTACATTCATTTGTGACACATTAACAGTAGAAATGGTATTTAAGATTGAAGGTTATCCTAACTTTAAGAAGTTATTTACAATGATTTTAAAGAACATTCTTTTCATGAATATGAATACTTCTTAAATTTTATCTTAAGAACAATCATAAGAAAAAAGATAAGAATATTCTTAAGAAAAGTTTTTGGGAATACAAAATATTCTTATATTTTTTCTTAAGTTAGAAAATAAGAAGAAATTGTCAGTGAAGAATAATTTCATTCTTAAGAATGTTTTGTGAATCCGGCCCCAGGCCGATTCATAAAGTTATTGTAGAAGCACTGTAGTGAGATGGACTATGTTACGGCGTCTTTAGTGCCTTTTAAGGGTCTTGTGAGAGGAAATGTCATTGTGCCAATGGAGGCCTTTCAGAGCCATCAGATTTCAACTAAAATATCTTCATTTGTGTTCTGAAGATGAACAGAGGTCTGACGGGTGTCCAACCACATGAGGGGAAGTAATTAATGCATGCTATTTACAATTAAAGGAAAATGTATTATAGCTCAAATTTACAACTAGTGCAACTAGTTGAACTTTTGTGTTTTTGACCCACTTAAGTAGGACTTGTGTAGCCTACTTAAGTGTGTAAAAGAGTGTTAAACAATCATGAAAGTGTACTCGCTAAGTACACTTAAAGGGATAGTTCACCCAAAAATGAAAACTAGCCCATGATTTACTCTCCCTCAAGTCCTCCTAGGTGTGTATGACATTCTTCTTTCAGACGAACACAATCAGAGTTATATTAAACATGTCCTGCTCTTACAAGCTTTATAATGGCAGTGAATTGTTGCTTCATTTTTGAAGTGCATCCATAAAAGTGCATCTATCCATCATATAACTGCTCCACACGGCTCTGGGGGTTAATAAAGGCCTTCTGAAGCGAAGAGGTGCATTTTTTTGTCTGAAAAATCCATATTTTTCCATATGGTCGACTTACTTTAAAAGGCTAATCCTTGACCCTTGACGCATGCGCATTGACGAACGCAGAAGTGCAGAGGATAGAGCAAAACCAAATAAAACAATACTTTTTAAAGAGAAATGGCAGAGGATTTCGATTTAAGAGAAGAAGGGCTTGAGTTTGATGTCCAGCTCTATCAGTGAGACGCGTCAAAGCTTTGAGATGCTCCTGTACAGTCGACTTGTGTACGGCTGCCCGCTGGAAGCTAGTTATTTTAGTCAATAAAGTTTTAAATATGGATATATTTCTCACACAAACACATTGCTTCGCTTCAGAAGGCCTTTATTAACCCCTGGAGCCGTGTGGAGCAGTTATATGATGGATAGATGCACTTTTATGGACTTCAAAAACGACCCAACAATTCACCGCCATTATAAATCTTGGAAGAG
>NC_137103.1:10004157-10021657 GCF_949357685.1 Gobio gobio | reverse complement strand
AAGAGCTCACACCAGGCTAATGTTGAGAGGAAAGTTCATTTTTCTGAGGTATTAAACTTTTTATTTCGTAACATGTTATGAACATGATGTTGGAATAGACATGGCCTGCCTACACCAGCTCATCTTGACAGCGTTTGTCCTATAGGCTTCAACTGCGCCTGACAGAATCATTTATTTTTCTGAGGTGATTCTTACACTTTACAACAAATAGTAAATAGCTTTTATAAAACTGTACAAGTCCTTGTGGCCGATGAGAGTTGCCATGGCAAAGGGTAACATTCAAGCTGCTGGAGTGTCGACATTTCTCTCTGTTTCTCGTAAGTTAGCTATATATATATATATATAAAAAGTTCAACAACTGCTTCAAATTGCACTCTAAAAAATGCTGGGTTAAAAATAACCCAAGTTGGGTTGTAAATGGACTAACCCAGCAATTGGGTTGTTTTAAGCAAACATTTAACCCAACAGCTGGGTTAAAACAACCCAATTGTTTTTAACCCAGCATTTTTTGAAAAGCCTTTGGAAGGTGATGTTATTTATAGTCCATCCTGTATCGCTCTTCTCTCCTCGTCATCTCACTAACACTCCAGTGGGCGGGGCCAAAGTTGTGATGATGAAGTAGGCGTTGATCTTCTGCAGAGGCGAGCTTTCACTGATAGACACAATCCACAACAAGTCATTCTCTGGGCTTGGTAACAATAAAAGCTGTTTTTGTACTAACAAGGAAGTTTTTACAGGATATTCTTAGAGTATGATGATGCATTCATGTGTTTTAACTGATCGGATAGCTATCCATTTTACTTGGCAACATAAGTCTCCTCAAAACAAAATATAAATCTAGAATTTATCAATTTTATGAATCTTCAATTAACGCACTATATGCCGGGAGTCGTTATAACACACTCTCGTGTTTAGTTTTTACCATTTTAGGGGGAGTAGAATGTACATATGACTTCAACAACCAGATGCGGTCCGGTCAGAGAAAACACATGAAGTGACCAGCTATGCATGAATGGAGTTTACACATGCATCACAGTCATTTCGATGTATGTGGAATGTTCAATAGGACTCAATATACTTGTTTGAATATCTCTGAAATGTATAGCATTGACTATATGTTATGATCCCTGCCTGTGTTTCCCTGTCTTGTGTCATGTTTTGTTAGCCTGGCGTCGTCATACTCAATTCTAGTCCGAATATGAGTCTGCTCCTGCTCCGTTGGGCTGTGATTATGGGGCGTGTTTCAACCGAACCAGGAAAGACCTCAATTGGATAGACCTACAACCAATCAGAGCAACGGAGCGACGCATAACGTTAGTTGTCAAATGTCAACAGAACTCAACTGCACTGTGTTGCCAAGTCCACGGGTTGAAGCGACCCCAATTATGTGATATACAGACCCAGGAATGCAATTTTTAGCTGCCAGCCCTGCCAAAATAACACATATTTTACCCCCCAAATGCCTTTTTTTCCCGGAGAACCCCCCCCCCCCCCCCCCCCCCCCCCGGAAAGCTATTGGGCTTGTTTTTGGCTAGTTTTGAGGAACGTTAGCAATTGGGCGGGTTTTGTTGTAAAAACTTGGCAACCCTGTACCTGCACGCACGCTGGAATAAGTAGCCTAGCGTTAGAAGAAGAAGATGAGTGTAAACGATCTTTGCCGGTGTTGTAAAAAGAATTTAAGGATACACAGAGTACTTACCAACACCATCATCATTTCTGAGAGAAATAGTAAAGGTGAAGGCATATACCAACAAGTTCTCCATTTAGGATTAGAACAAATTCAACCCAAGCACCTTTGATGACGTGGATGATGACGTTACTGTTGATCATCTGTCCATCATCGTCTAAAGCCCGCCCTGATGATTTCATTGGTCCGAACAGTTTCTGTTCGGGCATAATTACTTCTCTACCGACCAATTCCAGACCGAACTGCCCGAGTAAAAATGTTGTGGGCGGGGCTAAGTTTGGCTGGCATCCAGGCTAATGTTTTGTAGTTCTTTGTAGTCTTTATGGATGATTCGTTTTCCCCCTTGTTATCTTGTTAACCTTGTTTCCCTTTGTGTATATACCCCAGTGCTTCAGTTGTTGTTTGTCGGTCGTTGTTCTTGCAAGTCTCTTTGTAAGCTGTTGTGTTCCTGGTTTTCCCTTGTCTGGATCATGTCTCTGGTTCCCCTGTTTGGATTATGTTCCTGTCTCTGTTTTAGATGATCTGAATTTGTGTGTTTTTTTTTTTAATAAACTGTTGCTGCACTTTGATTCTCACCTCTCCTCATCCCTGCTCACACGTTTCAATGTACAGCAGATCAAGCTGTAAGCTGTCAGTCAGTAATTTGTTAATGGTTTGTCAGAACTATGTGATTTCATTGCACTGTTATGTTCTCACACTTTAATATTATGTATAACTCCTAACTGAATAAAACAAGCTGTGTTGCTATGAGGAACACTGTAAAAAGATTACTGTGAAAAATACAGTAACTTGCTGGCAGCAATTAGCTAGTAAGTTGCTGTATTTCATTTCACAGTATTCTTACTGTAAATGTAATCGCAGTAAATTTAAAATTACTGTAAATTTTTTTACAGTAATAATCACAGTACTGTATTTCATAACTACTACTGTAATGGGGATTACTGCATTAATTTTGTGTACTGTAAAATAAAGACACTGTCACAAATGCCATTTATTTTCTCACTTTTAATTTCAAAAATTCATAAAATAAAAATAGTATAGCATCATTTTTTTCAATGTTACAATTTTTCTGTGAACATTTAATTTCATCATTTTTCTGAACATACAAAAAACACTTTTCTGAACAAACAAAACAATCAATATTTATTAAAATGTTTGGATAAAATTACAAATGTATAAAAATGTAATGATTTAAAAACAGCAGGATTTCAAACCTATATATTTTCTGAACATATAATTTTTTTTCAATAAGTTAACATTTCTCTGTGAACAATTCATTTCATTTCAACACTTTTCTGAGCAAACAAAACAATCAATATGTATTCAAATGTTTGGGTAAAATTACAAATCTATAAAAATTTAATGATTTAAAGGGATAGTTCACCCAAAAATGTGTATTGTGTCATCATTTACTCACCCTCAACCTGTGTGGATTTCTTTCTTCTGCTGAACACAAAGAAAGATATTTTGAAGAATGTCGGTAACCAGACAGTTGATGGGTCCCATTGACTTCCATAGTATTTTTTTTTCCTACTATGGAAGTCAATGGGACCCATCAACTGTCTGGTTACCGACATTCTTCAAAATATCTTTCTTTGTGTTCAGCAGAAGAAAGAAATTCATACAGGTTTGAAACAACTTGAGAGTAAATTTTAAAGTGAACTATCCCTTTAATAGACAAGTTGCGGGCCACCTCTGACTTTCAACCACCAACTACCCACCCAAACTGGCTTCCAGTTATTCCCAGGTAACAATTAAAAGTCTCACCTGGTATTAGTTGTTCTGCCAGTCATACTCAATGAAGTCCCTGATGAATGATGCCACGTGTGGATTGAGGCAATCGTTTTTTTTTTTTAGACCACCTTCCCAGTTCGTCTGCTAATCTGGACCTTTGAAAAAAAAAAAAAAATGACGTTATAAATGTAATTTCGCCAGATAAGACAAATATTAATACAATATATGCTCCCAAAAGTCGGGAATGGCACTTCTAATTAGGCTATTAACAATCTAACGTTATAGTTTCTGCAGCTTGAAGGAAATGAAGTTGAGAAAAATCATGAAATTACTAAAAATATGTTAAGTAATGCCTGGCTCACACTACAGGAGTTTTAGGCCGATTTATGCCCGATTTACCCCCTCCCGAGAATCTGAGAAAAATCTTGTCGAGGACCTCGATCGGTTCCGATGTTCGGCGCAGATTATCTGGTAATATGAGGCGTTCACAGATCGAATCTTGCACCTCCCGATCTGCTCGCAGACACATCGGGGCCGCCCCGATAATATCAAACATGTTTGATATCTAGGATTATAAATCGGGCGTAAAACTATGATTACGTCAGTACTTCCACAATAGCCAATGAGAGACAGGTCTACAAGGAGACGGGAGTGACGGAAGGTTTGAAGGAAGTTTTGAAAATGTCAACCGCGAAAGCAGCTGTACGGGTCCGGTGGACAACGGAGATGGAAGAACGGATGGTGGAGATGTGGCAACAGTATGAGTGTCTATTTAATGTCTCCTCAAAAGAATACCACAACCGGAGCGACAAAGAGAAGAGCTGGGGAGAGATCGCTTCAGATTTGAACGTACGTTACCGGGTGAGTGTAAAAAGTTGCTAGCGCACTAGCTAGCAAATGTAAACATTAGATCTAGGTCAATTATCATCTGCTACATTCAGGTCTAACAAAAGATGAATTGCACAGTTTGTTTGAATAATATTACTAATATTTTAATATATTCATTCAGTTGAATTTAGAGAGGAAACACAGTGTATGTCAGTGTCAGTGTATATTTTCAGTGGAGGAGGTGAAAACAAGAGCAACAACATTACGGACACAATACACCAAGCTTCTCAAACCTAAACCAAGTGGGAGTGGGGAGAAAGGGCTCACTCATAAGCTCCTGCCTCCTCAGGGTCCTGCAGAGCCTCAAAACTATTTCAGGTTGTTAGAAGATTTGGATGAATAGTTGCAGATAAAATATGCAGTACGATATACACAAAGTTCATCACACATGCACAAAACTTCATTAAAGGGATAGTTCACCCAAAAAATGAATATTCTGTCATTACTTACTCACCCTCATGTTGTTCCAAACCTGTTTATGACAAAATATTCATTTTTGGGGGAACTATCCCTTTAACACCTGAAATGTATGACTATGGCATTTGAGGTTACTGTAAGAGATGTGTAGTTCAAAGTGAAAGCTTTTGAAAGTTTTATGAATGAATGAATATTTTAAAATGTTGAGTTGGCAGTTTAATACTTTTGTATGTTGAAAATAATTGAATAAAGAACTGAAATGTGATCATGAATACTGTCTTTATTTTAATAATAGCTAATAGACATGCTGTGAGTTTAAATTATAATTTGTTTTGAAATAATTGCAATATTTAAATACCACAAAAATATAAATGATGTAATCTTCTAACTATGTACATTGCTGTGCTACACCTAGCTAACGCTTATATTTATTTTCTTTTGTTTTTATTGCTACAAAGAATAAGTATTAATACAGCAAGTTGCCGCGACACACTATCCATTTTGTTTACATGCGCTTCCCCGTGAGATCGCGTCACGTGACGTGCTAAATCTGGCAAGATAATCTTAATAACATTTTGTAGTGTGTGATGCTTCACGAATTTCAAATCTTGTAGTGTGAGCAAGTTTAAGATTTGAGGGAAGAAAATCTGCAAAGATTCTCCTGAAGTGTGTGCTGCAACCAGATTTTACAATCGGATAGGATTTTAAAACTCCTGTAGTGTGAGCCAGGCTTAACGTAACTTAGCTGCTACGTTAACGTTAGGCTACCTCTAGCTGCGTTTTCTCGGCCCGCTTAACTTCAATGTCTGATTCCTCAGTCGGCAACAGCAAGCAAGAGAAAAAAACGAGAGATTATTAAACGGCTACCGCGCCAATAAATACAAAAAATTACACCATTTTAAATTAATGTCATTTCACAATGCTAACGTTAGACTTTAATCAAATTAAAGACGTTAAAAATTTAATGTTGCCGGATAAGACAAATCTTAATACAGTACAGCCCATGCCATGCTCCCACAAGTTTGAAAAGCATTTCACCAATCTCGTTGGTTTACGTTCAGAAAAATCATGATGAATCACTATGAAAAATAGGTTAAGTATTAGGCCTAACGTACCTCAGCTGCGTTTTCTTTCAGCTCGAGACCGTCGAGAGTCGGCAGGCTAGGCTCACTGCCGCAGCCTCACGCGCAAGTGGTGACAGAAAAAAAAGTGATCATATTATGTACCAAAAGAGATCACATACACAATTCCAATTAAATTTTTATTTAACAATGCTATAAACTAATGACGTTATCAAATGTTGCCAGACTAGAAAATATATCGAAATCATGCAGAAATATATATTTGTGGTAATAAAATTATAAAATGCACACAACATGAGACGTTTACTACGAAGTGTGCTGCTCATTACTCTTTTCTCTCTCAGTGCACTCTTAAAGTTGAACAAACAGGTGACTTTACAAGAATAAACTTTGGAAATAAATTATGTTACCTTTCTGAAGTAAAAAATGCAGATGAAAGTGGGAAATCTCGTAGCTTTCCTTGGCTGAAAAAAAATCTTCTAGAAATTGCTGTATTGTGATTCACAGGGAAAAAAAAATTACTGTAGAATTTACCCACCGTTGAAAAAAGACCATGATGCTTTGCAGATCTACAGCAACATGCTGTATACAGGTTCTACAGTAAGTATTTGCTCATTTTACAGTAATAATGCTGTGAAAACTACAGAAATTTGTTACAGTGAATGATTATGTATGAATCCTTATGCATGTATGAGGCACTTTATCAGAATGAAAGACATAAACCTCTCTCGCTTTTGCTCACGTGCCAGTAATTACCCCTCTGCATGCTAGTGTTGGCACACGTGCCATAGGTTGCCGACCCCTGTCATAGAGGAAAACTTATCAACGAAATCTTGGTTCACCGTCTGGGAATCCATGAGGATTTGGCTTGTCCTTATGGATCTCTGCTGTGACTAAAGAGTGAAAATGCTGGGTGAATGAAGGCCAGTGACCACAGTGATGTCTGCAACCATGTCAATCACTGTTGTCACACTGCAAGAGGAGAGGAGGCTAGATGAGACAAAAAAGAGCAAATATGAGAAGAGATGAGACAAGAAGAGACTACATAAGAGGAGAGGAGGTTAGATGAGACAAAAAAGAGCAAATATGAGAAGAGATGAGACAAGAAGAGACTACATAAGAGGAGAGGAGGCTAGATGAGACAAAAAAGAGCAAATATGAGAAGAGATGAGACAAGAAGAGACTACATAAGAGGAGAGGAGGATAGATGAGATGAAAAAGAGCACATATGAGAGAAGAGATGAGACAAGAAGAGACAACATAAGAGGAGAGGAGGATAGATGAGACAAAAAAGAGCAAATATGAGAAGAGATGAGACAAGAAGAGACAAAATAAGAGGAGAGGAGGCTATATGAGACAAAAAAGAGCAAATATGAGAAGAGATGAGAAAAGAAGAGACTACATCAGAGGAGAGGAGGATAGATGAGATGAAAAAGAGCACATATGAGAGAAGAGATGAGACAAGAAGAGACAACATAAGAGGAGAGGAGGATAGATGAGATGAAAAAGAGCACATATGAGAGAAGAGAGGTTCAGTAACACTTTGTTTTTTACGAGAAGAGATGAGATGAAAAGACAAAAATGAGACAGTATAAGAGGAGGGGAGACAAGATAAGAAAATATTAAACTAGACTAGACAACTCGAGAAAATATAAGATGATATACGAGGAGAAGACACGAAACGTGATTAGATGTGACAAGATGAGTAAAGACGACAGAAGAGACTAGACTAAATGAGAAGAAATGAGATGCAAATGAGACAAGATGAGAAAAGACTATACTAGACAAAACAAGAAAATATAATCGGAGAGGAGACAAGAATATCAAATACGAGAAGAGAATAGACAAAATAAGAACAGATAAGATAGGAGACAAGATGAGAAGAGACAACTACATATTAGAGGAGAGACTAGACTTAAAACAATATGAGAAGACATGAGATTAAACGAGACAATGTGAGAAAAAACGAGGCCGAGAAGAAACAGAGCAGAATAAGAAGAAACAGAAAAGAGCAGATGACTTATCATTCAAGAAATAAGATGGCGGTTGAACTCACTGAAGGGATTTACCGTGTTCTTAAAGCACTCAAGAGGAAATCAGCTTTTCACAGTCATCCGCCATGCTCTACGCACCATTATAATCTCCTCACGAAATAAATAAAAAAAGTCTCTCACACGCATAAAAAAATCAGAGATGTCGCAAAGCATCAAAGTTTGCTAAGAGAAAAGTTTGGCTGGTGTTAATTTGGGTGAAGCAGCCAGTAGCAGGTCAGATCCGCCGGATAACCAGAGGGTAAAACTCGCCAAATGAGAGACGAAAATGGAGAAACAAGGAGATGTATTCAAATAATAGAGTCTCCAGTGCTTTTAATTAGGCTCAAACACACACACAACTCCAGTAGCCTCTCTACTGTCTGTTAGCGTAACAGCACTGGAAGCTAATTTATGTAAACTTGTTCCATTATGTAGGCTGCTGAGAGTGTCATTACTCCTTTGGCTGGCTTTGGGGCTTTTCCCTACACAAACACCAATTGGGCTGCTCATTTGCTCGGTGTGCTGGATGTGTATTCTAATGAAGCCCCTAACAACAACACGGCCTGCCAGGGCAAATTATTACCCCAAAGTCAAAACAAAACAAAGTGACTCTCTAATAGCTGCAGAAAGACCTCCGGAATCAACCATGTATATCTGCCTGTGCTAAACTATGCAGCAAAGCAGATGACACGCTTTTGTATTAGTCTATTACAGATGAGCACTATTTTAAACTGTAACGTCTTTATGAATCAGGACAAATATTTGTGTTTCTTTACGTTCTGGAACTTCAATGTCCCAGGGGTTGATAAAAAAAAAAAAAACTGATTTCAACTTTATGGAAGCTTGTTTCCACCACATAATAATAATAATACAAAACAGATAATTGGGATTTATTATCTCACAATTGCAAGTTTACATCTCGCAATTTCTAACTTTATTTCTCAGAATAGTGGATATAAACTTGCTATAGAGCTCCGGAGATTGACGTCACGCAGCCTAATGTCCGCCATTTTGACAGGCAATCAGGGGAGCGCCCGAGCGGCTGTTGCATTGGTATCTACACTCACCTAAAGGATTATTAGGAACACATACTAATACTGTGTTTGACCCCCTTTCGCCTTCAGAACTGCCTTAATTGTACGTGGCATTGATTCTGAAAGGTGCTGAAAGCATTCTTTAGAAATGTTGGCCCATGTTGATAGGAGAGCATCTTGCAGTTGATGGAGATTTGTGGGATGCACATCCAGGGCACGAAGCTCCCGTTCCACCACATCCCAAAGATGCTCTATTGGGTTGAGATCTGGTGACTGTGGCGGCCATTTTAGTTCAGTGAACTCATTGTCATGTTCAAGAAACCAATTTGAAATGATTGGAGCTTTGTGACGGTGCATTATCCTGCTGGAAGTAGCCATCAGAGGATGGGGACATGGTGCTCATAAAGGGATGGACATGGTCAGAAACAATGCTCAGGTAGGCCGTGGCATTTAAACGATGCCCAATTGGCACTAAGGGGCCTAAAGTGTGCCAAGAAAACATCCCCCACACCATTACACCACCACCACCAGCCTGCACAGTGGTAACAAGGCATGATGGATCCATGTTCTCATTCTGTTTACACCAAATTCTGACTCTACCATCTGAATGTCTCAACAGAAATCGAGACTCATCAGACCAGGCAACATTTTTCCAGTCTTCAACTGTCCAATTTTGGTGAGCTTGTGCAAATTGTAGCCTCTTTTTCCTATTTGTAGTGGAGATGAGTGGTACCCGGTGGGGTCTTCTGCTGTTGTAGCCCATCCGCCTCAAGGTTGTGTGTGTTGTGGCTTCACAAATGCTTTGCTGCATACCTCGGTTGTAACGAGTGGTTATTTCAGTCAAAGTTGCTCTTCTATCAGCTTAAATCACCTTTCTTTCCCATTCTGACATTCAGTTTGGAGTTCAGGAGATTGTCTTGACCAGGACCACACCCCTAAATGCATTGAAGCAACTGCCATGTGATTGGTTGATTAGATAATTGCGTTAATGAGAAATTGAACAGGTGTTCCTAATAATCCTTTAGATGAGTGTATAGTGGTCGAAAAATAATTTAAAACCGGACTGTTTAAACCTTACCATTTCAACATGGTGGACAGCTGATGTGCGGCAGGATGCCAGAACAGGCTGGGGAAAGCAAAGGGGAATCAATTTTATCATAGTAAGTTGTCGAAATTTTAATTTGAACTATACTTTTGCCTCACGTAACTAATGATAAAGTACGATACTTAATCGTGAATAACATAAGTGATTTTATATATAAATATATATACACCGTATGATTTTATTTGACATGCACAACACGGACCGATGGGACAGATGCACACAGTGGACGGGTTTGTGTTAACCGCTAACATATAACGTTAATCTATTCACATGTTTTCTCTCTTAAAATGTAAGCACTTGTATATGTCAGCGTTACCATATACGTGTAAATAATTGAAGTCTGTCATGTGAAACAAGAGCTTATTGATGCAGTTCTGCCTGCTATTCTATCAGTTAATGTTACTCCTGATCGGATAAATACTTAGTTTAGATTTAGTAGTGCATAAGTTGTAATTTAGTGGCCATTTATGTCAAAACTAGTCTAGTTGTAACTTGCGCACAGCTGGTGCTACAGGTGTCCTAACAGGAGAGCTATCCGTTCCTTAATCCATACACGTGAAAAGCACCCTGGGGGCATTATAGGCATCTGTTATGTTTAATCTATTAAGTTTCGCTATGTACAGATCTATGTGTTATGAATTAAAGTGCGCAGTGAACTCTGTTGAAACTCATGCTGGCGTCCATCATTTCATATTCACTCCCGGCTGGCCCTGCCTGACAATATGGCGTTGTGAACAGAATGGGTCATGTGACGTCCGGAGCTCTATTGCGAGTTATAAAGTCGCAATTCTGAGGAACAAAAGTCAGAATTGTAAGATAAAAAGTTGCAATTACCTTTTTTATGTTTTATTCTGTGGCGGAAACAAGCTTACATACTTACTGTTAATAGATTACGTCAAAACCGGCTTGAAAACATTTTATCATTATAATTTTTTCACATTTCTTTTAGGTGTATATTTAATTGATTTACCACAATAATTGTGGAGTTTAAATTAAAATTTCACATTCATATTGTACAACCCCAAATCAGAAAAAGTTGGGACAGTATGGAAAACGCAAAAAAAAAGAAAAAAAGAAGTGATTTCTAATTTTACTTTAGTCAAGTACCCGTACCCTCTTCCTCCGCAGCCAGGACTTTGTAATGTGTGCAAAATGTGGTTTTGCATTGTCTTGTTGAAATATGCATGGACGTCCCTGGAAAAGATGTCTTCTTGAAGGCAGCATATTATGCTCCAAAATCTCTATGTACTTTTCAGCATTAATGGTGCCTTCACAGAAGTGCAAGTTACCTTTGCCAAGGGCACTGACACAACCCCATACCTTGACAGACCCTGGCTTTTGGACTTGTTGCTGGTAACAGTCTGGATGATCCTTTTCTTCTTTGGTCCGGAAGAAAAATACCTGAAATACAGATTCATCTGACCACAGTACACGTTTCCACTGTGTGATGGTCCATCCCAGATGCCTCCGAACCCAGAGAAGTCGACAGCGCTTCTGGACACTGTTAACATAGGGCTTCCTTTTGGCACAGTACAGTTTTAACTGGCATTTGTGGATGTAACTACGTATTGTGGTACTTGACAAAGGTTTGCCAAAGTAGTCCTGAGCCCATGTGGTGATATCGCTTATAGATGAATGACGATTCTTGATGCAGTGCCGCCTGAGGGATCGGAGATCACGGTTGTTCAGCTTAGGCTTGCGCCCTTGTCCTTTACGCACTGAAATTCCTCCAGATTCCTTGAATCTTTTAATTATGTTATGCACTGTTGAATGTGAAATATCCAAATCTCTTCCTATCTTTCTTTGAGGAACATTGTTTTTAAACATTTCAATAATTTTCTCACGTATTTGTTGGCAAACTGGCGATCCTCGGCCCATCTTTGCTCCTAAAGGATTAGACCTTTCTTGGATGCTGCTTTTGTTCCAAATCATAATTACAATCCCCTGTTGACATCACCTGTTTCAAATCACATCATTATTTAACCATTTTACCTCATTACTAGCCCTAAATTGCTCCTGTCCCAACTTTTTTTTGAAATGTGTTGCAGGTCTGAATGACAGGAAAGGATGCATATTTACAAATGACAGGAAGTTGACCAGACAAAACATGAAATATTTTGTGTTCATATTGTCTGCAATGAAATACAAGTCAAAGTAAATTTAGAAATCACTTCTTTTTTTATTTATTTGCGTTTTCCATACTGTCCCAACTTTTTCTGATTTGGGGTTGTATTTAGTGCTGGGCAATCGATTAATTGCATACAAAATAAAATGTTGTGTTTACATAATATATGTGTGTGTACTGTGTATAATTATTATGTGTATATAAATACACACACATGCATGTATATATTTAAGAAAAATATATTTATTTATAATATATATATAATCTATATATAAAATTATATATTAAATTAAATCTATATATTAAATCTATATATCTATATATATTTATGCAGATATTTCTTTAAAAAAAAAACACAGTACCACACATATATTATGTGAACACAAACTTTTATTGTGTATGCGATTAATCGATTGCCCAACACTAATTATATTTATTATATTAATTATATTATACACATTTACATTACACATTTATTCACAGCATTAAAGTGAAACATATTGGCCTATATTTTGTGCTTTTTGATATATAAATACGATTCCAAGTTCTTTGTATGACAATTAATCATCAGCACAAAATCAGCATGATTGTGACAGGCTTAGGAAATAATTTGTTCCAGACCCAGAAAATTGATAAGAAAAATATTTTAAAAGATAATTTTTTATTAAAAAATGATGAAGAGTAAAGAAAGAGTGAAATAAAACTAATAATTTCAAGTTGTGTTGTATGAATATGATCATACTTTTACACAAATTTGTGGAATCATTTTCACCACAACCAAAAATGGCCATAATAAAGTTTTATCAAAATATATAGCGTACTTGTTTAATAAAAGAGACAAAAAAGTAAATAACAGAGGGTTAAAAGAGTGTTCCTTCCAATTAAATGTTGAAAATATTATTCGATCATGTGTATTTAGGACAAATAAAACTCAAGCTAGTCTTAACAGTATATTGTAAAAACACTTCAAATGTTATTTCCACAGCAGAACGACTGATATCACACGTTTATGACTGTTCAGGGGGAAAAAGGACACAAATTCTCTTGCGATGCTTGTATTTCCACTGTAAACATACAAACGAAAGCAAAAGGTGTGTTTCATTTTCAGAAGGCCACAGGACCAAAAGTGGCCATTTAAGGTGAAGAAAAGCAAAACTTTTGTTATCTCTCACACTTTTTCATTCACAGCTCTCCATCTCTCTCTCTCTCTCTCTCTCTCTCTCTCTCTCTCTCTCTCTCTCTCTCTCTGCCACGGCTCAGTCCATTCTGGACGAGTGTGTGTTGAAATGGAAGGGTGCTGTGGATCCGGGTTTGACTGGCATCTGGGACCAAGAGACTTTCTGTGCTGTTTCAGTCAGAGAAACTGAGACAGATGGAGAGAAAAGAAGAGAAGATGCGAGAAGGACAAAAAAAAGAGGAAGAAGAGCGTGAGAGACATAAAGCGAGGGATGAGGGGGAAGAGAGAACGTGAAATATTCAGACGTAATCGCTCTCCGTCTGTCAGGCAGAGCAATCATGGACCTTCACAGACCAGCAGCATCATCACTATCTGGTTATGATATGATGGCAGAGTTCTGACCCCGTCTGGCAGAGCCGGGCTGAGGAGGAGGAGGAGGAGGAGGAAGGCCGGGCAGGGCAGGCTGCTCTCGGGCACGGGCTCGGGCTGTGGACTTGTCTGCTTTAATAGAGCGGATGTCACTGCAGCGGGCGGGCTGAGCGGCCCCCTCAGCTGTCACTCATCGGGCTGAGTGTCAAGACGAGAGCCGGGCTTGAGGCCGCCGGATTACAGGGTAGTTACCATAGCTGTCAGATTACTGACAACCTGACACCCCCGCACACTGCACCCCTTTAAGTGTTGCTTTGTTTCCCTTCGGCAGATAGGAGAATTACCCAGCAGTAAGAGGAGAGTGAGGGATGGATACAAAAGGAAAAAAGACAACAGGAGGTTTTAGAGTTCCATGCTGTGTTAGCTTTGTGATGAAGTAACTCATGCTTTAGTTCAGTCGGAGACAGACGGAGAGCAGAACGAAACAGAGAGACCCCAGGGGGAATGTTTTATTGCTCAAAGGTTGCTCTTTGAAACTGAATTTTGTCTAAGAGGTTCCTCGATTTAACAAATAAATCAATAAATAAACACAAAAGAGACGATTGATGGCTAATTTAGTCTTGAGGTTTGAAGTTTGATTACTGAGCGGGGTATTTTTCTCAGGAGAAACATCTGAAAAGTCATTATTCACACTCCCTCGTGTTCTTCCAAAGACTTTGGTTAGTCTATTTGCTTAGTTAAGATATTTTCAAGCAGTTTTAAACACTGTGAAATCCAACAGACTTTTTTTTTTAGTAAACTTTACTTAATGTCCAATAATTTGTTGAATTTACTTAAAACACTTTAGTAATCTGAACTTTTTTTGATTTGCATGCTATGCCTTCATTACTTAGAAAACCCAAGAAAACATTACTTGACGGATTTGAGTACCATGTTGGCAAAGAAAAAAAAAAAAAACAGGCGGGCAAAAGGTTTTTGAGGCAGGGCAATTTTAAATAGACTTTTGACTGATTTCCTCCACTCACCATTATGGTGATCAGTGTCCATTTGGTTGGGCACTTGGAACTTCATTCATATTATTGTAATTCACTTCCTATTGATGCAGCGATGCAACAAGAAATCACAGTTACCTGATTTCAAATGAAGGGACGTAATAAATAGTGTGTGTGTATATATATATATATATATTAGGGGTGTAACGGTGCACAAAACTGACGGTTCGGTACGTATATCGGTTTTGAAGTCACGGTTTGGTATAGGTTCGGTACAGCAGTTTTACAAAATGTGTTTTACTGAAAAAATTGTGTCTGTCCTTAAATGAATTCAATTATAACTAAAAGTTTATTAAAGATAATGCTGTAAACTATATAGGAAGCCCTTACTTGCACATTACTATAATATTAAAGGTTAACAACAGAGCCCAAACTATTAGGCTAAATTCAGTTGTTTTTGCATTATAATTTTTTGAATTGTTGAAATATAATCATTTCTATATTTTATATTGTATATTATATTATATATTGTCTTTCCGCGGTTGAAACACTGATTGATCGATTACACGACATATGATACATTTCAGTAAGTTGTAATGTATCCTCAACATACCTTAAGAGATATTAATTTATGTTTATTCTTTAGGATGAGATGATCGCGTTCACTCGCGCTCCGCACTGCCGCTTGAAGTTGAACGTCACATTAAAGAGCACATAGAGCCACATAGAGCGTCAAAACGGCATTTACTCTTTGAATTTTGTGATAAAATGGACACACGTGCACCGAACCAAAAGCCCTGTACCGAAACGGTTCGGTACGAATTCGTGTACCGTTACACCCCTAATGCAACCCCAAATCAGAAAAAGTTGGGACAGTATGGAAAACGCAAATAAATTAAAAAAAGAAGTGATTTCTAAATTTACTTTGACTTGTATTTCATTGCAGACAATATGAACACAAAATATTACTTACTTCGATGGGAGAGTCCATCAGTTTTCGTCAAAACACCAGCAGGAGAGTTCATTGCCTATGCACACTAATATTACACCAGAGTTCTGCTGCTTGTGTTGGTAACAAACAAAAAAGCTGCACAAAGTTTTGTACATGTATATGTAACGGAAGCAAACTAGTAAGAGCTGTGCAAGTAAACCTCACTCCCCTGGCCTCGAGAGGCGCACCAGAGACTGCAGTCTTTAGTGTCCTTGTTAGCGCACATTCCTCCCATAAATACAAGAGTAAACTGGGTCTAAAACGTTTTGAGCTTGTCCACTTTTGAGCACTTCCAGAGGTAGTGGTAACTGTTATATAAAAACCATTATGGCTTTGCATCAACTGCCTTGATTTATGCTGCTGCTGTTGTTGTCACCTTGATTTAGATGTCATATGGTTCAGAGTTCATATTTTTACTGAATTACAATTGTTGATCATCACCATGTTTGAGATTTTGTGGACATTAGACATATGTTGGTGTTGAGCTACACTGTAAAAAACACAACTTGAAAAAAGTTGAAATGACTGATTTTGTTGTGTTGATTCAGCAAAAATCCACACTGTAAAAATCTCGTACAAAAAAAAAAAATCTTAGTACTGATTTCCCTTTGCTTTTTCTTGTTGACTCAACTTTTGTAAATAACAGTTATACTATACGAAATGACAATAAGTTGTCTGTGATACAAAATAAATTAATAAATAAATAAAACGTTTAGAGTCAACATGACTATTTGTTTTCGGGAGAGATGCAACTATACAAAATATTTTGTAGTTGAGCCAATTCAACATTTTGTGTCTATTGAAAAAAGAGGTTCTTATTGAGAATAAACAGGTTCAGATGTAGATTTTTTTTTATTGAAAATGTTTGGTCACCATTTTGGTGATGAGTGTTTCCTTGAGTTGGGCAGTTTGACTCTTGGCATTTTATGTGAGTTTGGTCTTTGTAACAGTGTTTAACAAAACACATAATTTGTTGCAAAGAAAGTCATAACCAAAAATGATCAAGTGATCTGGAAAAAAACATTATAAAGGGGAATAGTTTACTACTCTTATTCCTGATCAAAGGTGATTATTTGTGAATGATATATTATATTTACCAACAAAACTTTTATGCAGCAGATCCGTCATTCTGATTTTTAAATTCATAGTGGGATTTTTTTCTTGATGACACACAGACATCAAGAATCAGCATATGAATCTCAACAATGGTGACATGTTTCATGCCACAATGCCATGATTTTAATATTATATTGGCTCCCAGCATGCATTGCGGCATGGACTAAGTCACCATTGTTGAGTATCATATGTGAATTCTTGATTTTAAATTCAGAATGTCTGATCTGCTGAAAAAAAAATTTGCTAGTAAAATATTAATTAAAAAAAATGTTGGTCAGAAATAAGATTATTGATTTATGTGAGGCTTTGAGACTGAAAACTTGATCACCTTGGTTTCTTTCTTAACAACAAATTATGTGTTTTGCTAAACACTGTTTCAAAGAGCACAAACTCACACAAAGAGTCAAACTGCCCAACTCAAGGAAACGCTCATCACCAAAATGGTGATAGCCAAATGATTTTCAATAAAAAAATCAATATCTCAACCTGTTAATTCTTAAGAACTTCTGTTTCCAATGGACAATTTTTTTTGAATTGGCTCAACTACAAAAGATTTGTTACAGAATAGTTGCGTCTCTCCAGAAAACAAATAATGTCAAGTTGACTCAACTAAACATTTTTTGTGTCACAGACAACTTATTTTCAGTTCGTATAATTGTTATTTACAAAAAGTTGAGTCAACAAGAAAAAGCTAAGGGAAATTAGTATTAAGATTTTTTGTGTTGTACAACCTTAAACGTTTTTTCAGTG